>NW_027590436.1:210000-347595 GCF_964213995.1 Mustelus asterias
ATCCTGCACAGTGGGGTTGGGAGGTTGTTTGAAAGGAGATTCAGAAAGTGTCAATTAGATTGTGTCTCTTTGCAGAAGTTGACTATTTCACAGGAGATGCCTTGAGATAAAGGAAAGTTTTACCAATGTCTGCGTAACTTTCAAAGTCTCCAGACGCATGAAGGGGGCAGAGATTTTGTAATATTCAGAGCAGGAGATGCCAGACAATCACAGAATTGAAGATGTGAGGCCATCTCTTGTTTCTGAATGTCAATCTGTAGCTTTTAAACTTTAGTCCTAGGCTAATCATTCCAAGTTTGCAATCCCACACTTTGCTGTTGTGACTTTTGTCGTGGTTCCCCAGGACGACAATTCGTTTACATCGGTTTAAAACAGAGAGTCTGAGCAGCGATCTTTCAAGCAAAAAGACTTTATTTCTCAGCACAAGAGATAAAGCCGGGAGCGTCCGGAAAACTCCAAAGAGCCCTTGGGCTTACAGTCTTTTATGTACATTTCAGCTCCCTATCTCAAGATTCTTATCTCACTTTTATTGCCTGTCCTTGGTTCTCATCTTACTTTAGACCCTTTATCTGTTGTATTGGCAATTAGTCGTTCCCTGTTATATCTCTGTGTCTCTTAAATCATGGTGGTTATGGCTCTTACCTTTATCTGACCTTTTCTGCTTGTACTATAATCGTAGTTTTGTTGATTTAGGCCGAAAGTGTTAGAAAGGACATTCTCTCTGCTGATTTTATGGTTTTATGGTTCACTATTAAGTTGAACCACCGAGCAGTCTTCCTTGTTTTCTTAAGTGACTGTTGTCTGCTTTTGCTAATCAGTGATTGCTATATTACTTCTTTAGTTCTTCTAGTTCCTCCACTTTAATCATATCGACTACACTTGATTATATTAGGTCACACGAAGTTACTTTAGGTTACATACTCATCTCACTATTCACCTAAATCTACTTTATCATTTCACTAAGACCTAAATCTACTTTATCATTTTACTAAAACCTGTGAATCTGAATTCCATACTAAACTCATACAATATCCAGTACAATTTCCCTTACAAGTGAATCTGAATTTCATACTAAACTCATACAATATCCAGTACAATTTCCCTTACAAGTCCCCCCTTTGAGGCTATTCCCTAGCCTCATCCCAATTACCAAGCTCAAATAATCCCCTCGCTCGATCCCATTTGTATTTTATTTTAATCACTCTTTGCAGGCGATGTGGAGGAGCCGAATATTTTGGTCAGGGATCAGTGTCCCTATTCTAACTTTATCATAATTTGTCTATCCCGGTTCTGATTTTTGGGTTGCTCCTCCAGATTGCCTGCCCCTGACAGTCATCAGCCAAAAACCTTCCCACTCTTGTCTAGGGAAGGGAAAAAGACTGATTCCTGTGTACAGACTAAGTTCTCCTGGTTTCGTGCGGACTTCAGCAAGGTGCTGTTGTTTCCACAAGGTGATCTTCCACTATTGTAGTTATTTTACAGAGTGACGAGTTTCAACTTCGACCAAGGTCATTGTGAATCCACTCAGCGGGGGCGGCTCAAGATTTTCCCATTCCTCTGTTTTTTCTCTCGAGCGTGAGCTGCTTAGCACCCGCGTCACCATCTGCCGCGCTGCCACTCTGGTAAGGAAGGATCTCAGGGCGGGTAAAAAACAACAAAATATCAATCCCAGAATGATTATTGTTGCTATTGCTACAGCTCCAGCTTTGGCAAACCACGCCCCCCATCTTCCTAATATTCTGTCCAGCCAACTCCATACCTCATGCCCAAACCCAGCATTTTCTTTCACTTCTTTCTTAAGATTTTTTAACTTATTCATGGCTTGTGTAAATGACCCTTCTGGATTAGTGTTATTAGGGATAAATGTGCAGCACTGATCCCCAAACATAACACACACCCCTCCTTTCTCTGCCAGGAGCCAATCTAACGCCTGTCGATTTTGCCACGCCATTTTGCTGGTCGCATCCAACTGCTCTCCTAAGGCCTCCAGGGCATCATTCGTATAATTAATAAATCTCTGCTGATTATAATAGATGTAATTGATCCACTCAGTATTCTTGCTGGGTGTGATCCAAACAAAGAGGGATTCAAACCCTGCAGCTATTTCGTTCCTAGCTTTGAACTCATTCGGGATGCCGCGGGGCTGTCCGATTGCATCCAATTTTATCGTAGGGTCAGGGGTATATGCCCTCTTAATTCTTTGTGATTTAATTTTTCTTTCCACCGGTAGTATCACAGTGCTCTGGGCAAGCATAACTCGGGCACATAGTCCCTTCCAATTCTGTGGTAGTTTTGCCAATAGCCCTTTCTCCGGGCCACAAAGCCACCAGAGATCGGCCAGTTGATTTTCTTGATAGTCTAACACATAAGGAGGGGGTGTCCATCCCCCTTCTGAGATGATCAGACTAAGAACATCGGTTATATTCCAAATCCTTTCACACTCTCCTGTGTAATTTCCCACACTACTTCCTGTGCTACTTTCCTTCCAATAGCAATCTTGGATTTGTAAGTTGGGCTCTACACTCCATTCCTTTGGGACCGCGTCCACTGCCGTTTTTGGCCACTTTGGACATCTGTGGGTCAAGTTGTAGATGCCCTTTTTTACCCCAGCAAACAGGATGCAGTGGTATTGACACAACGGCGACTCACCTTTACAAAGGTTATCACATGCGGATCCGGAACAGTCTATCTTCTCATACGAGTAGTTCCGATTCCCTATCATATGATACCGTATATGTGTGGTATATGGACGGCAATTTTCCTTTCTCCAGCTTTGTTTCCTGGTTCTACAGTCTCCTGATCCCCATGGTATATCAGTTACTTGGGTGTTAGGTTTCTCTGATGCACATACTACACACTCTTTCCCATCACTGTTTTTCTGACCTGTATACTCAGCCCATTTCCACCATTTGTTTTTCTGCGCTTTTCCCCAAATAGTATTTGTGCTCACTAATCGTTCACGTTTTGTTCGTCTTAATACTCTATCTTCCTGATTTTGCACCCTTATGTCTTCTGTATCCCATTCTCCTTTTCTATGGGTCACGGAAGTTCCTAAGGGAAATAGTTTCCAACTCCCAGGTGGGGAATGGGGCCCCTTCCCTGTCCTCACCTCCCTCGGCACCTTGACTAATAGGCTCAGGCTGGGCATTTGTATCATCAGCCAGCTCATGTACAGAACTACTTTCATCATCCTCTATTCTTTTTGTTCTTCCTTGGCCCTGTTCCTCCTCCTCACGATTCTCCCCGTGTATTTCTATTTCTTCCTCGCTATCACTTCTGTCCACTCTGTGTACTTCTTCAATTTCCCTTCTCTCCCCTACCCCTGGTACTGTTCTGGTACAATGGTTCAAGTGATACCACAGTGTACTGCCTTCTACTTGCAACGCCGTGGGAGACACTTTGGTGACTTCAAACGGTCCTTCTCGTCTCGGTTCGTTCCAACGTCTCCGGAACTTTCTGATGTATACTCGATCTCCAGGCTTGATCTGATGTTCTGTTACCGGATTCTCCTCCTCCTTGGCTTTTTCCTGTTCAAATATAGTTCTATGTATAACAGTTAATTGTTGTATATATTCTTTTGTGCTTTGATCTAAACATTCTAGCGTAGGACCTCCTGATCCCCTGATCTTAGGTACCGGCATTACTCTTCCTGTCATCATTTCATGTGGGCTCAAATGTGTGATTCTGTTTTCCTGACTCCTGTATTGCATTAGAGCCAATGGCAGAGCATCTATCCAGTTTTTCCCTGTTTCACTGCAAATTTTGCTTATTTTAGCCTTAAGGGTCCCGTTTGCTCTCTCCACCATTCCTTGGGATTGAGGGTGATATACGCATCCAAACTTCTGCTTTATTCGGAGTGCCGAGAGTGTCTCTCTCAGTGCCCTTCCTATAAAAGCAGATCCATTGTCTGAACTTAATTGCGTGGGTATACCAAATCTTGGGATAATTTCTTTTGACAGGAAGTTAATCACCGTTCCAGATCCTTGATCTTTGGATGGCGTTGCTTCTATCCATCTGCTGAATCTATCAATAATCACTAGCATGTATCTTTTCCCTCTTACCACCTTTCCCATATCCACATAGTCCATGCATAGATGTTTAAATGGTCCTTCAGGAATGGGTATATGCCCTATTGGGGCAGTAATGCCCTTCCTGATGTTATTCTGAGCACACACCTCACACTGACTTAGTATGTAGTCAATCGAGTTTTGCAGGTATGGTGACCAGAATCCTTCCTTCTTGATCTTCCTAGCCACTTCTCCTCTTGCACAGTGGTCCACTCCATGCGCTTCGCTAATTAGTACGGTTAGTAATGATGTGGGTGCTATGACTAATCCCTCCCCATTTCTCCATATCCTGTCCTGTTGTCCCTGTAGTGCTCCTCTATCTTTCCACATTGCCTTTTCAGCTACAGAGGTTTCCTCCTGTAACTGTGCTACATCCTCTAATGTGATATGAGGTTCGATATCCCCCGTACCTGGCCCTGGGTGCGGCCTTGCTATTTCTACTGGGGCTATCGTAGCCTCAATGCATCCTGACGCTTCTTTAGCTGCCTTGTCGGCTTTGGTGTTTCCCTGTGTGACGCTGTCTGCTCCCTTTTTATGCGCCTGACACTTAATTATGGCTAATTCCCTTGGACCCATCATGGCCCTTATTAAAGCCCTGATTTGACCTTCGTGTTGTATTGGTCCTCCTCCGCTTTTCATAAATCCCCTTTGCTTCCATATTGCCCCGAACAGATGGCAGACCCCGTGGGCATAGGCCGAATCAGTATAAATTTCCAATGCTTCCCCGTTTGCTAGCTCACATGCTCTGGTCAATGCTTTAAGTTCTGCCAGTTGGGCTGAACAGGGCTGTTCACATTTCTCTGCTTCTATGACTTCAAGTGTTTCCCCTTTCTGTTCAACTATGGCATAGCCTGCGTGGTTTCCTAAGTGATCCCTGTAACATGAGCCATCTACATACAGTATCCTTTTCCCTTCTGTCACTAGTCCCTCTGCTCTTAAATCTTTTCTCAGTTTCATAAATGTTTTTGCTTCTTTTAAGCATTCATGTTCTTCTCCTTCATGAGGTAATGGCATGTAATCAGCTGGATTTACTCTGTTGCACTTTATTATCGTGATATCTGGAAATGTGGTTAGCATTCGATAATGATGGATCCTAGCAGGTGTCAGCACAAATTTTCCTTGCTCAATCAATTCAGCTACCTTATGGTATACATGTATGTTTATCGGATATCCCATTGTGACCGTGGCTGCCTTTTCGTACGCCCACCAAGCTGCTGCCAGGCCTTGATAGCACGGAGGGTATCCCATCGCTACGTCGTCTAGCTTGGTACTGTAATATGCTACAGCCTGCCTTCGTCTACCCTTGCAATTTTCCTGCATTAACATTGCTGTAGCAAATCCGGCTTCTCTGTTACTCACAAATAAGTCAAAGGGCTTGTCATAGGTCGGTAAGGCCAATGCTGGTGCCTGTGCCATTTCTCTTTTCACATTTTCAAATGCGTCTGAAGCATCTTTATCCCATTTTAGTTTGGCTTTTAATTCGTCACACCCTGCCTCCTTCATTATCTTTCGTAGTGCCTGCGTTTTTTCGGCATAGCTTTCCACCCATTCTGAACTGAATCCTGTCATTCCCAAAAATGTCATCATTTGTCCCACCGTCTGTGGTTTCGGAACTTTTAGTACTGCTTCTATTTGCTGTGAAGCTATCTCCTTCTGTCCTGCTGATATTTCTCTCCCCAAGTATTCTACCTTTTTCTGGCACAGCTGCAGCTTTTTCCTGGAAACTTTATGGCCCCCTTCTGCTAACCTTTTCAATAGTTTTAAACTATCCTTCCTGCACTGTTCTTGTGTTCCTGTGCATAATAATAAATCATCCACATATTGTATCAGTGTTCCTTCCAACTGTATTCCTTCTAAATCTGCTCTCAACACCTGATTGAATACATGTGGGGAATGTTTAAATCCTTGGGGCATCCTATTGTATGTGTATTGTTTCCCCTCGTACGTAAATGCAAAGAGATACTGACTTTCTTGAGCTAGTGGCACACTAAAAAATGCCGAACATAGGTCTATTACAGTAAACCATCTACTTTCAGGTGGTATATTTGTCATCAAGGTATAAGGGTTTGGAACCTCTGCTGGCATATCTTCCACTACCTCATTAATTGCCCTTAGATCATGCACCAATCTCCATTTTTCTCCGTCCGCCTTTTTCACTGGTAGTAGCGGTGTATTACACCTGCTCCGGGTTTCTTTTAATACCCCTGCTTCTATCAATCCCTTAATTGTCCCTCTAATTCCTTCAATTGCTTCTGTCTTGATTGGGTATTGCGGCCTATACGGCCCCTGACGTCCTATCTTTAATCTGACTTCAACTGGATTAGCGTTTTTGACCCTCCCTACATCCGTGTCCTGTCTGGACCACAACTCCTGCGGGAGAGAGTTCAAATCCTGCTCTAACCTCTCTCTCCACTCCAGTTCCTGTTTCTCGATTTGCACTCCTATTGTTATCTGCTTCGGTTTCCCAAGCATTTTAACATCCAAAATTATTTTCGTCATTTGTCCATTGCTGGACGTCCAAATATCTACATTGTCTGTCTGGACAAATTCTAAATCTTGTGCTCTCAACACCATTGGTCCTAGGTCTTTTGATCTGTATCCCGGATTCACTTTCAATGTGACATGTGGCTCCGCCCCAGATACAGAGAACCATTTGTTAACCCATTCATTCCTAACAATGGTGAGGGCTACTCCCTCTAGTCCGATTAAAATACTTCCTGACTTTATTTCCTGTTCTCGTCCTGCCTCCCTTTCCCATTTCTCCTGTATCTCAGGTTCTTGCCCTTCATCAAATATCATTGTACTGTGTAATTCTGTTCTTGGCCATTTGGCTTGTGGAACCCAAGTGTTTATAAGCTTTCCCCAAACTTCCCATATCTGTTTTTTAACTTGTTCCTCTATATCTCCCAACCAATATACATTAACCCCTTCCTTTCCTGGTATTTCAAGTGGATACATTCCCATCAAATCAATTCCTTGTTCGGTGCATTCTAATTTTAGTCCTAGACCTAGGATTGCATCCCTTCCCAATAGATTTAAAGGAGTTTTATCACATACTAAAATAGGTACATGGGTTGTCTTATTTCCAATGGTAACAGGCACCGGCGTCGTCATTCGAGCTAATGTTACTTTCCCCGAGAACCCCACAGTTTTTACAAACTGGTTTGACAATGGTAAGTGATCCGCATATTTCGTTTGCATGCACGTACATGTGGCGCCGGTGTCTATCATCATGGGGACCTCGATCCCTCCTACTCTAACGTTAACTATAGGTTCCTGCTCTGCAGTTTCTGTTATCTGTACGTGCTGTCCTACCATTTCGGGGTTCTCTGGGCCTCCCTATGGGGAATTCTGATGGTTTACCGGCCCTTGAAACATCGGGATGCTGTTTGGCGATCCTTGGATCAGTTGTTGGCCTGTCTGCTGCTGGTTTTCTCCCTGTCTGGGGAAATTCCGCGGGCAATTCCTTTTTATGTGCCCTGCCTCCCCGCACCCCCAACACACACCTGAAGGGCCAGGCAGTGGTCCCTGTCTCGGAGTCTGATGATTAACCTGTCCCTGTCCTCTCTGATTCTGATAGGGTGGCCTACCACCTCCCTGTCCTTTCCCATTTCTATTCCAGTCAGTCTGACTTTGCAGGGCGTATGGGTTTTGATAATTTAGGCCATAGGCTCCTGGGTTCATGGACAGTGGGAAGGCAGAAATGTTATAGGTTATGACGGGCTGGCCTCCATCTCCGCTCCCCCCTTTGATTAGTGCAGGTATTTCCTCTGGCTTTTGCTCCACCATCATTGGTGCTATTTTTCTGGGTGCGAGATCCTCTTTTGCCTTTAGCTTATCCTTGCTTTTGATCTCCTCCAACTGTGCCTGATATAACTGGGTACAGTCCCGTGGAGCTCTGTTTCTCTAAGTATGGGGGTGGGGCTACGTTTGGATCTTCCAATTTTGCTTTTTCCTCAAGTTGTACTGGCATCTGCATTCTACCTCCCCTCCATACCCCTCTTCTCTCTTTCCCTTCTTGTTGGAATAGGGCTAATATCTCTAACTCCTTTTCTCGCTTTTCCCTTCTTTTGCTCGATTTATCCTTAATCTTATAGTTCTTTATCATTCCCTTCTGGTCCTCACACCTCTCTATGGACCATGTGCCTTCCTCCGGCCACTGTGTATTGCTCTTATTTGTTCTTTTGGCCCATTTTTTAGAGACGTGTTCTATATCTCCCCTAAGGGCTGGGAACTTATCCCCTAATATCTCCACTGGTGTCTTAACTTGGTGCGCCATTACTCGTCTTTTTGGATCACTGTCGCAATTTTTGTCACTTAATCTGTCAGAGTTAGGTATCACAGTGATTATTACTTGCTGTATTGTTTTTCCGTGCTCAGTCCCCTGTTTACCTTTCCTTTGGATTTCTTTTGCCACTATCTGTAATTCTAACCGGGGTCCTGATATCCACTTCCCCGTAGTCCCCTGTCCCGGCACTATCTTCCTCTCCCGGGCCAGAGGGTAGTAGGTTTTCACTTGCTCGTCTATGTGTATAAGAATCCTGTATCGGTCAGATCCCTTTATTAATTTCTCTAGGGTTTCCAATTTTATTTCGTCTATCCAATTCCTATCGACTACTCTTTCCCATTTTACATACGGCCACTCATTCTTTATCTCCTCTAAGTTAATTATGTGTGTAATCTTTTTCCAATCCAGTGTTGCTTCCGTTTTTGTTATTATTCAAAGATTAGTTATTTTCAATCTTGTCACCAGGCAGTTTTGTCAGGGTAATTTTTCAAGTTGTTAGTTATTACCCTACCTATATTCCGACTCTCTCTCTTATTTCTGTCCTTCACGCTGTTGTCTCAGACCAGTTTGTTCAAACTGGTCTTTTACTTCCTCTATTCTAGCTGCTACTCCCCTTTCCTGTGCTTAAAATCCACTCCTGTGCTTTTGACTACTGTATTAGGTCAGAGAGTGATCTCTCACTGATCTCTCTCCCTCTCGGTTGACGTCCCTTACCCGAGGTCCTGGGTAGGTTTGGACTGGCAGGTTTTCCCACACTTACTCTCTTCTGGGCAAGTCGTGACCTGAAAAACCCGCTCCAAACCGCTTGACTTAACCTAATTGCATTACTTTAGCTTTCGGCCTTTTTCCCGTCTCACTTTTTACCCATTCACAGACAATACAGTATTCGCAGCGCGCTTTTGCATGCAAAAATTCTGCTCTTCGGATCAGACTCAGTCTCTCAAAATTTTTACACAATTTGGTTTTACCTGTGCAGGATATCTTTTTGGGTTGGGGAGATCCAGGACCAGCAGAGAGCCGGGTGCACCGGGCCTCGAGAAAACCCCTTTCTGACAACAAGGATTTACATGCATGCAAGTCTGCTTACCTTGTTGACAGAAGGCCGGCTGGGGACTTCTCGGTTCCGGTTGGACCACCGTCTCCGCTACTCCTTCCAGATGCTTTTCTGGGCGATCTCTCACCAACCCTGCTAAGCAGCGCCAATTTTGTCGTGGTTCCCCAGGACGACAATTCGTTTACATCGGTTTAAAACAGAGAGTCTGAGCAGCGATCTTTCAAGCAAAAAGACTTTATTTCTCAGCACAAGAGATAAAGCCGGGAGCGTCCGGAAAACTCCAAAGAGCCCTTGGGCTTACAGTCTTTTATGTACATTTCAGCTCCCTATCTCAAGATTCTTATCTCACTTTTATTGCCTGTCCTTGGTTCTCATCTTACTTTAGACCCTTTATCTGTTGTATTGGCAATTAGTCGTTCCCTGTTATATCTCTGTGTCTCTTAAATCATGGTGGTTATGGCTCTTACCTTTATCTGACCTTTTCTGCTTGTACTATAATCGTAGTTTTGTTGATTTAGGCCGAAAGTGTTAGAAAGGACATTCTCTCTGCTGATTTTATGGTTTTATGGTTCACTATTAAGTTGAACCACCGAGCAGTCTTCCTTGTTTTCTTAAGTGACTGTTGTCTGCTTTTGCTAATCAGTGATTGCTATATTACTTCTTTAGTTCTTCTAGTTCCTCCACTTTAATCATATCGACTACACTTGATTATATTAGGTCACACGAAGTTACTTTAGGTTACATACTCATCTCACTATTCACCTAAATCTACTTTATCATTTCACTAAGACCTAAATCTACTTTATCATTTTACTAAAACCTGTGAATCTGAATTCCATACTAAACTCATACAATATCCAGTACAATTTCCCTTACAAGTGAATCTGAATTTCATACTAAACTCATACAATATCCAGTACAATTTCCCTTACACTTTTGAGTTGTAAATTTTCTGAAATTGATTCTGTAATAAAAATCCCTGCAGGATGCAATGATTCCCATTCTGTCTGCTGCTGCCAAGCCCCAGTTTGTGTCTCAGTTTCACTATTTATCAACCATTCCTACACTGCAGAATGAGGCCATTCAGCCCAACAAGCCTGCCCCAACAATAATCCCACCCACGCCCAAATCCCCCTGACACTAAGGGGCAATTTAGCAAACGTGCAAACTCCACACAGACAGTCACTCGAGGCGGGGAATCGAACCCAGATCCCTGGCGCTGTGAGTCAGCAGTGCTAACCACTGTGCCACCGTGTCGCCCGGTGATGAGACAGAACATTTGCCAAAGTGCACAGAAATAGGCAGCATTGTCAGCATTTTAGCTGGAAGCTTCAAATGACAAAGTGATCTTAATAGTAGAGTCACAGAATCCCTGCAGTGCAGAAGGAGACCATTCAGCCCATCGAGTCTGTACTGACTCTCTGACACAGTATCTTACCAAGGCCCTTGACCCAGCCCTATCCCCGTAACCCCACACATTTACCTTAATCCACCGAACCAACACAGCTTTGGACAGGAAACGGCAATTTACTGTGTCCAATCCACAAATTTGGAAAATACTGGGATGGATTGAGAAATGGTTTCCGGGCAGAAAACAGAGCTCAGATACAAATGGGCCCTTTGGCCCAACTTTTCCCTGCCACCCAGTTTTTAACCATAAAGCTCGTATCAAATGCCTTGCGTTTGGCCCAAATCCCTCCACACCAATCTTACCAGAATAACTGTCTAAATGCTTTTTAAAATATAAAATTGTGTCCGCTTCTACTACGACTTCTGGCAGCTTGTTCCAATCCCTCACCACCCTATGTGTGAAAAGAATTGCCCTCTGGACCCTCTCCCCTCTCACCTTAAACCTGTGTCTTCTAGTTTTAGACTCCCCTCCCTTTTGGAAAAGATGTTGACGAGCTTCTCAAAGAACAAAGAGAATTACAGCACAGGAACAGTCCCTTCGGCCCTCCAAGCCTGCACCGACCATGCTGCCTGTCTGAACTAAAACCCCCTACCCTTCCGGGGACCATATCCCTCTATTCCCATCCTATTCATGTATTTGTCCAGACGTTCCGTAAAACTCACTATCGTATCTGCTTCCACTCCCTCCCCCGGCAGCGAGTTCCAGGCACCCACCACCCTCTGTGTAAAAAAACTTGCCTTGTACATCTCCTTTAAACCTTGCCCCTCACACCTTAAACCTATGCCCCCTAGATTTTGAATCTTCCACCCTGGTAAAAAGCTTCTGACTATCCACTCTGTCCATGCCCCTCATAATCTTGTAGAATTCTATCAGGTCGCCCCTCAACCTCCGTCGTTCCAGTGAGAACAAACCAAGTTTCTCCAATCTCTCCTCAGAGCTAATGCCCTCCATACCAGGCAACATCCTGGTAAATCTTTTCTGAACCCTCTCCAAATTCTCCACATCTTTCTGGTAGTGTGTCGATCAGAATTGAACACTATATTCCAAGTGCGGCCTAACGAAGGTTCTATAAAGCTGCTGTATCCATGCCCTCATTATTTGAGAGACCTCTAGAAGAACACCACTAAGCCAACTCAAGGGGAAAAAAGTCCCAGAGTATCCAGCCTCTCATTATAACTCAAACCATCAGGACCCCATAGCATCCGAGTAATTCTTTTCTGCACACTTTCTAGCTTAATAATCTCCTTTCTATAAGGGTTACCAGAACAATACACAGCATTCCAAGTGTGGTCTTACCAATGTCTTGTACAACTTCAACAAGACGTCCCAACTCCTGTGTTCAATGTTCTGACCAATGAAACCAAGCATGTGGAATGCCTTCTTCACCACTCTATCCACCTGTGACTCCACTTTCAAGGAGCTATCAATCTGTACCCCGAGATCTCTTTGTTCTGTAACTCTCACCAACACCCTACCATTAACTGAGTAAGTCCTGTGTTGGTTCGATCCACCAAAATGTATCACCTCGCATTTATCTAAATTAAACTCCATCTGCCATTCAACAACCCACTGGCCCAATTGATCAAGATCCCATTGCAACCCGAGATAACCTTCTTCACTGTCCACTATGCCACAAATCTTGGTGTCAACTGCAAACTTACAAACCATGCCTCCTAAATTCTCATCCAAATCATTAATATAAATGACAAATAACAGTGGACCCAGCACCGATCCCTGAGGCACCCCGCTGGTCACAGGCCCCCAGTTTGACCAAAAAAACAACCCTCTACAACCACCCTCTGTCTTCTGTCATCAAGCCTATTTTATATCCATTTGGCTACCTCACCCTGGATCCCGTGAGATTTAACCAAATCCTGTCTGCTTTTGTTTTTAAATGTTTACATTTTTAAACACTGAAACCTCTTGCCCTTGTTGGGAATATCAGTGCGGTTTGAGAAAAGCAAACACTGATCCCACACTCAACACCCCCCAACACAGGACTGAGCAGAGAGTGTGAAATGTGACTGGTGTGAGTGTGGATTGTCTTTTAAAAGTGGGTAAGAAACACTCCTCCATTTTCAAATCTTTACCTTGCTTATGTAGCGTCTCGGACTCCCCTGTCACTCACTATCCATCTGAATTAATCTCTATTCCTCACTGTCTAACTGTTACTCTCTGCATTGCTCCCTCTCCCTATCTCTCTGTTACTCTCCATCGCTCCATCTCTCTCTCTTCCTCTCTCTCTCTATCCCTCTCATCCACCATGTTGTTTATCGTTAAGGGGTCTAATCACGGAGAATTCAAACACTCTTTCTGTTTCTGTCTTGGCAGAATTAGCAACATGAGTGGAGATTTCAAGACTGGATTCACACAATACAGACAGAACGCTGGTGAGCTCAGTACACGTGGTACCTGAATGTTACAATAAGATAGAATCTGTATTCAGACAACTGTCACCCCACAGGGTCCAAACTTCACCGTGTTAATTTGATTTGATTTGATTGATTTGTATTGGGATGCAGTGAAAAGTATTGTTTCTTGTGCGCTATACAGACAAAACATTCTGTACATAGAGTACACAGGGGAGAAGGAGAGGAAAGGGTGCAGAATATAGTGTTGCAGTTACCGATAGGGTGTGGAGAAAGATCAGCTCACACACACACTCTCTCTTACACACTCTCAGACACACACATAATCTCATGCACACACACGCTCTCTCTTACACACACACACGCCCTCTCTCTCTCTCACACACACTCTCTCACACTCTCCGACGCACACATACTATCTCACACACACACACTCTCTCTCTCTCTCACACACACACACACACACACACACTCTCTCTCACACACACTCTCTCTCTCTCTCACACACACAATGTAGAGGGAGATATATGCTGTATCTCACCCGATGCTGTACCTGTCCTGGGTGTGATTGATGTGTCGGCAGCTTTTCCCTGTATCTATCCCCATGCTGTGTCTGTCATTGGAATATTTGATCGTCATGATGTGGAGATTTGATAGTTATTTGATAGTGACAGTGCAGAGGGAGCTTTATCTGTATCTAACCCCGTGCTGTACCTGTCCTGTGTGTGTTTCATGGGGACAGTGTAGAGGGAGCTTTACTCTGGATCTAACCCCGTGCTGTACCTGTCCTGGGAGTGTTTGATGGGGACAGTGTAGAGGGAGCTTTACTCTATATCTAACGCCGTGCTGTATCTGTTCTGGGACGGTTTTGATGGGGAGAGTGTACAGTGAGCTTTAATCTGTATCTAACCCCGTGCTGTACCTGTCCTGGGAGTGTTTGATGGGGACAGTGTAGAGGGAGCTTTACTCTATGTCTAACCCCGTGCTGTACCTGTCCTGGGAGTGTTTGATGGGGACAGTGTAGAGGGAGCTTTACTCTATATCTAACCCCGTGCTGTATCTGTTCTGGGACGGTTTTGATGGGGACAGTGTACAGTGAGCTTTAATCTGTATCTAACCCCGTGCTGTACCTGTCCTGGGAGTGTTTCATGGGGACAGTGTGGAGGGAGCTTTACTCTGTATCGAACTCTGTGCTGTACCTGTACCTTTCCTGGGAGTGTTTGATGGGAACAGTGTCGAGGGAGCTTTACTTTGCATCTAATCCCGTGTTTCAGTTACTGATAGACTGTAGAGGAAGATCAGGTCACACACAAGCTCTCCTTCCACAGTCTCAGACACACACACACACATGCTCTCTCTGTCTCACACACACACATACACTATCTCTTACGCACTCTCTCACTCACACACATGCTCTTTCTCTCTGTCACACACACTTTCTCTCTCACACACATTATCTCACACACACTTTCACGCTCACACACTCTCACCCATGCATTATCTCCAACTGACACTCTCACACACATGCACTCAGTCTCTCACACACAAATAAACTTACTCTCTCACACACACACACTCTCTCTCACACACACACTCTCTGTCTCGCACAGACTCTCTCTCTCACACACACACTCTCTCACACACTCACTCTCTCTCTCACATATACACTCTCTCTCAAACATATACTCTCTCACGCACACACTCTCTCACGCACACACTCTGTCTCTCACACAGTCTCTCTCTCTCTCACACACACACTCTCTCTCACGCACACGCTCTCTCTCTCGGACACACTCTCTCTCGCACACACTCTCTCTCGCACACACTCTCTCTCACACGCACACTCTCTCTCACACACACACTCTCTCTCACAAACACTCTCTCTCTCGCACACACTCTCTCTCTCACACACACTCTCTCTCTCACACACACTCTCTCTTTCTCACACACACTCTCTCACACTCTCTCTCACACACACACACTCTCTCTCACACACACACACACTCTCTCTCTCTCACACACACACTCTCTCTCTCTCTCACACACACATTCTCTCACACACACAATGATGGGCAAAATGTAGAGGAAGATTTGAGCTGTATCTAACCCCGTGCTGTACCTGCCCTGGGAGTGTTTGATGGGGACAGTGTATAGGGAGCTTCACTCTGTATCTAAACCCGTGCTGTACCTGTCCTGGCAGTGTTTGATGGGGACAGTGTATAGGGAGCTTTACTCTGTATCTAAACCCGTGCTGTACCTGTCCTGGGAGTGTTTGATGGGGACAGTGTATAGGGAGCTTCCCTCTGTATCTAAACCCGTGCTGTACCTGTCCTGGCAGTGTTTGATGGGGATAGTGTAGAGGGAGCTTTACTCTGTATCTAACCCTGTGCTGTATATGTCCTCGGAGTGTTAGATGAGGACAGTGAAGTGGGAGCTTTACTCTGTACCTAACCACTTGCTGTATCTGTGCTGGGCGAGTTTGATGGGGACAGTGTAGAGGGAGATTTAATCTGTATCTAACCCCGTGCTGTACCTGTCCTGGGAGTGTTTGATGGGGACAGTGTCGAGGGAGATTTAATCTGTATCTCACCCCGTGCTGTGTCTGTTCCGGGAGTGTTTGATGGGGACAGTGTTCAGGTAGATTTACTCTGTATCTAACCCCATGCTGTACCTGTCCTGGGAGTGTTTGATGGGGACAGTGTCGAGGGAGCTTTACTCTACATCTAACCACTTGCTGTATCTGTCATGGGAGTGTTTCATGGGGACAGTGAAGAGGGAGATTTACTCTGTATCTAACCCCGTGCTGTACCTGTCCTTGGTTTGTCTGATGGGGATATTGTAGAGGGAGCTTTACTCCATATCTAACCCCCTGCTGTATCTGTCCTTGGAGTGTTTGATGGGGATAGTGCAGAGGGAGCTTTACTCTGTATCTAACCCATGCTGTCCCTGCCCTGGGAGTGTTTGATGGGGACAGTATCGAGGGTGCTTTACTCTGTATCTAAACCCGTGCTGTACCTGTCCTTGGTTTGTTTGATGGGGACAGTGTAGAGGGAGCTTTACTCTGTATCTAACCCTGTGCTGTACCTGTCCTGGGAGTGTTTGATGGAGACAGTGTAGAGGGAGCTTTAATCTGTATCTAACCCCGTGCTGGACCTGTCCTGGGAGTATTTGATGGGGACAGTGTAGAGGGAGCTTTACTCTGTATCTAACCCCGTGCTGTAACTGTTCTGGGAGTGTTTGTTGGGAACAGTGCAGAGGGAGATTTACCCTGGATCTAACCCCGTGTTGTATCTGTCCTGGGAGTGTTTGTTGGGGACAGTGCAGAGGTAGATTTACTCTGTATCGAACCCCGTGCTGTATCTGTCCTTGGTTTGTTTGATGGGGACAGTATCGAGGGAGATTTACTCTGTATCTAAACCCGTGTGTACCTGTCCTGGGCAAGTTTGTTGGGGACAGTGCAGAGGGAGCTTTACTCTGTATCTAACCCTGTGCTGTATCTGTCCTTGGTTTGTTTGATGGGGACAGTGTCGAGGGAGTTTTACTCTATATTTAACCCCAGGCTGTATCTGTTCTGGGACTGTTTGATGGGGACAGTGTACAGTGAGCTTTAATCTGTATCTAACCCTGTGCTGTACCTGTCCTGGGAGTGTTTGATGGGGACAGTGTAGAGGGAGCTTTACTCTGTATCTAACCCCGTGCTGTATCTGTCCTGGGTGTGTTGGATGGGGACAGTGTAGGGGGAGCTTTACTCTGTATCAAACTCTGTGCTGTGTCTGTCCTGGGAGTGTTTGATGGGGACAGTGTCGAGGGAGCTTTACTCTGTATCTAACCCTGTGCTGCACCTGTCCTGAGATTGTTTGATGGGGACAGTGTAGAGGGAGCTTTACTCTGTATCTAACCCTGTGCTGCACCTGTCCTGAGAGTGTTTGATGGGGACAGTGTAGAGGGAGCTTTACTCTGTATCTAACCCCGTGCTGTACCTGTCCTGAGAGTGTTTGATGGGGTCAGTTTAGAGGGGGCTTTACTCTGTATCTAACCCTGTGCTGTACCTGTCCTGGGAGTGTTTGATGGGGGACAGTGTAGAGGGAGCTTTACTCTGTATCTAACCCCGTGCTGTACCTGTCCTGGGAGTGTTTGATGGGGATAGTGTAGAGGGAGCTTTACTCTGTATCTAACCCCGTGCTGTACCTGTCCTGGGAGTGTTTGATGGGGACAGTGTAGAGGGAGCTTCACTCTGTATCTAACCCCATGCTGTACCTGTCCTGGGAGTGTTTGATGGGGATAGTGTAGAGGGAACTTTACTCTGTATCTAACCCTGTGCTGTACCTGTCCTGGGAGTGTTTGATGGGAACAGTGTAGAGGGAGCTTTACTCTGTATCTAACCCTGTGCTGTACCTGTCCTGGGAGTGTTTGATGGGGACAGTGTAGAGGGAGCTTTACTCTGTATCTAACCCTGTGCTGTACCTGTCCTGGGAGTGTTAGATGAGGACAGTGAAGTGGGAGCTTTACTCTGTATCTAACCACTTGCTGTATCTGTGGTGGGAGTGTTTGATGGGGACAGTGTCGAGGGAGCTTTACTCTGTATCTAACTCCGTGCTGTACCTGTCCTGGGAGTGTTTGATGGGGACAGTGTCGAGGGAGCTTTACTCTGTATCTAACCCCGTGCTGTCTCTGTTGTGGGAGTGTTTGATGGGGACAGTGTCGAGGGAGCTTTACTCTGTATCTAACCCCGTGCTGTACCTGTGCTGGGCGAGTTTGATGGGGACAGTGTAGAGGGAGATTTAATCTGTATCTAACCCCGTGCTGTACCTGTCCTGGGAGTGTTTGAAGAGGACAGCGTCGAGGGAGATTTAATCTGTATCTCACCCCGTGCTGTAACTGTCCTGGGAGTGTTTGATGGGGACAGTGTCGAGGGAGATTTAATCTGTATCTCACCCCGTGCTGTGTCTGTTCCGGGAGTGTTTGATGGGGACAGTGTTCAGGTAGATTTACTCTGTATCTAACCCCATGCTGTACCTGTCCTGGGAGTGTTTGATGGGGACAGTGTCGAGGGAGCTTTACTCTACATCTAACCACTTGCTGTATCTGTCATGGGAGTGTTTCATGGGGACAGTGTAGAGGGAGCTTTACTCTGTATCTAACCCCCTGCTGTATCTGTCCTTGGAGTGTTTGATGGGGATAGTGCAGAGGGAGCTTTACTCTGTATCTAACCCATGCTGTCCCTGCCCTGGGAGTGTTTGATGGGGACAGTGTCGAGGGAGCTTTACTCTGTATCTAAACCCGTGCTGTACCTGTCCTTGGTTTGTTTGATGGGGACAGTGTAGAGGGAGCTTTACTCTGTATCTAACCCCGTGCTGCACCTGTCCTGGGAGTGTTTGATGGGGACAGTGTAGAGGGAGCTTTACTCTATGTCTAACCCCGTGCTGTATCTGTTCTGGGACTGTTTGATGGGGACAGTGTACAGTGAGCTTTAATCTGTATCTAACCCCGTGCTGGACCTGTCCTGGGAGTATTGATGGGGACAGTGTAGCGAGAGGTTTACTCTGTATCTAACCCCGTGCTGTACCTGTCCTGGGAGTGTTTGATGGGGACAGTGTAGAGGGAGCTTTACTCTGTATCTAACCCCGTGCTGTAACTGTTCTGGGAGTGTTTGTTGGGAACAGTGCAGAGGGAGATTTACTCTGGATCTAACCCCGTGTTGTATCTGTCCTGGGAGTGTTTGTTGGGGACAGTGCAGAGGGAGATTTACTCTGTATCTAACCCCGTGCTGTATCTGTCCTTGGTTTGTTTGATGGGGACAGTGTCGAGGGAGCTTTACTCTATATCTAACCCCGTGCTGTATCTGTACTGGGACTGTTTTGATGGGGACAGTGTACAGTGAGCTTTAATCTGTATCTAACCCTGTGCTGTACCTGTCCTGGGAGTGTTTGATGGGGACAGTGTAGAGGGAGCTTTACTCTGTATCTAACCCCGTGCTGTATCTGTCCTGGGTGTGTTGGATGGGGACAGTGTAGGGGGAGCTTTACTCTGTATCAAACTCTGTGCTGTGTCTGTCCTGGGAGTGTTTGATGGGAACAGTGTAGAGAGAGCTTTACTCTGTATCGAACTCTGTGCTGTACCTGTACCTTTCCTGGGAGTGTTTGATGGGAACAGTGTCGAGGGAGCTTTACTTTGCATCTAATCCCGTGTTTCAGTTACTGATAGACTGTCGAGGAAGATCAGGTCACACACACGCTCTCCTTGCACACTCTCAGACACACACACACACACACACACATGCTCTCTCTGTCTCTCACACACACATACACTATCTCTTACGCACTCTCTCACTCACACACATGCTCTTTCTCTCTGTCACACACACTTTCTCTCTCACACACATTCTCTCACACACACTTTCACGCTCACACACTCTCACCCATGCATTATCTCCAACTGACACTCTCACACACATGCACTCACTCTCTCACACATACACTCTCTCTCACTGACACACTCTCACACACATGCACACAGTCTCTCACTCACATACACTCACTCTCTCACACATACACTCTCTCAAACATATACTCTCACTCACAGACACACTCTCACACACACACACTCTCTCACACACACACTCTCTCACACACACACTCTCTCACACACACACTCTCTCACACACACAGTCTTTCTCTCGCACACACTCTCTCTCTCTCACACAGACAGACTCTCTCTCGCACAGACTCTCTCTCGCACACACTCTCTCACACACACACACACACACTCTCTCACACACACACACTCTCTCACACACACACACTCTCTCACACACACACACTCTCTCACACACGCCCTCTCTCTCACACACACTCTCTCTCTCTCACACACACGGTCTCTCTCACTCACACACACTCTGTCTCTCACACACTCTCTCACACACACACACACTCTCTCACACACACACTCGCTCTCTCTCACACACAGACACTCTCTCTCTCACACACACACACACTCTCTCTCACACACAGTCTCTCTCACACACACACCTCTCTCTCTCACACACACTCTGTCTCTCTCTCACACACACACTCTCTCTCACACACAGTCTCTCTCACACACACTCTCTCTCTCACACACACACTCTCTCTCACACACACACTCTCTCTCTCTCGCACACACTCTCTCTCTCACACACACTCTCTCTCTCTCACACACGCTCTCTCTCTCACACACTCTCTCACACACACACCCTCTCTCTCACGCACACACTCTCTCTCACGCACACACTCTCTCTCACGCACACACTCTCTCTCACGCACACACTCTCTCTCACGCACACACTCTCTCTCACGCACACACTCTCTCTCACGCACACACTCTCTCTCACGCACACACTCTCTCTCACGCACACACTCTCTCTCACGCACACACTCTCTCTCTCGCACACACTCTCTCTCGCACACACTCTCTCTCTCGCACACTCTCTCTCTCTCGCACACACTCTATCTCACACACACTCTCTCGTACACACACTCTCTCTCACACACACACAGACCCTCTCTCTCACACACACATTCTCTCACACACAGACACACTCTCTCTCACACACACACTCTCTCTCACACACACACACTCTCTCTATCACACACACACACACACAATGATGGGCAAAATGGAGAGGAAGATTTGAGCTGTATCTAACCCCGTGCTGTACCTGTCCTGGGTGTGTTTGATGTGCACAATGTGGAGGCAGCTTTTCCTTTAATCTAGCACCATGCTGTGTCTGTCATTGGATTATTTGATGGGGACAGTGTATAGGGAGCTTCACTCTGAACCTCACCCCGTGCTATCCCTGTCCTGGGAGTGTTTGATGGGGACAGTGTCGAGGGAGCTTCACTCTGTCTCGAAACCCGTGCTGTACATGTCCTGAGAGTGTTTGATGGGGATAGTGTACAGCGAGCTTTACTCTGTATCTAACCCTGTGCTGTATATGTCCTGGGAGTGTTTGATGAGGACAGTGAAGTGGGAGCTTTACTCTGTATCTAACCACTTGCTGTACCTGTCCTGGGAGTGTTTGAAGGGGACAGTGTAGAGGGAGCTTTACTCTGCATCTAACCCCGTGCTGTAACTGTCCTGGGAGTGTTTGATGGGGACAGTGTCGAGGGAGATTTAATCTGTATCTCACCCCGTGCTGTGTCTGTTCCGGGAGTGTTTGATGGGGACAGTGTAGAGGTAGATTTAATCTGTATCTCACCCCGTGCTGTGCCTGTCCTGCGAGTGTTTGATGGGGACAGTGTCGAGGGAGCTTTACTCTAGATCTAACCACTTGCTGTATCTGTCATGGGAGTGTTTCATGGGGTCAGTGAAGAGGGAGCTTTACTCTGTATCTAACCCCGTGCTGTACCTGTCCTTGGTTTGTCTGATGGGGATATTGTAGAGGGAGCTTTACACCATATCTAACCCCCTGCTGTATCTGTCCTTGGAGTGTTTGATGGGGATAGTGCAGAGGGAGCTTTACTCTGTATCTAACCCCGTGCTGTACCTGTCCTGGGAGTGTTTGATGGGGACAGTGTCGAGGGAGCTTCACTCTGTATCAAAACCCGTGCTGTACATGTCCTGGGAGTGTTTGATGGGGATAGTGTCGAGGGAGCTTCACTCTGTATCTAAACCCGTGCTGTACCTGTCCTGGGAGTGTTTGATGGGGGACAGTGTAGAGGGAGCTTTACTCTGTATCTAACCCCGTGCTGTACCTGTCCTGGGAGTGTTTGATGGGGGACAGTGTAGAGGGAGCTTTACTCTGTATCTAACCCCGTGCTGTCCCTGTCCTGGAAGTGTTTGATGGGGACAGTGTAGAGGGAGCCTCACTCTGTATCTAAACACGTGCTGTACCTGTCCTGGGCGTGTTTGATGGGGGACAGTGTAGAGGGAGCTTTACTCTGTATCTAACCACGTGCTATATCTCTCCTGGAAGTGGTTTATGGGGACAGTGTAGAGCGAGCTTTGCTCTGTATCTTACCCCGTGCTGTCCCTGTCCTGGGAGTGTTTGATGGAGACAGTGTAGAGGGAGCTTCACTCTGTATCGATCCCCGTGCTGTACCTGTCCTGGGAGTGTTTGATGGAGACAGTGTAGAGGGAGCTTCACTCTGTATCTAACCCCGTGCTGTACCTGTCCTGGGAGTGTTTGATGGGGGACAGTGTAGAGGGAGCTTCACTCTGTATCGAACCCCGTGCTGTACCTGTCCTGGGAGTGTTTGATGGAGACAGTGTAGAGGGAGCTTTACTCTGTATCGATCCCTGTGCTGTACCTGTCCTGGGAGTGTTTGATGGGGACAGTGTAGAGGGAGCTTCACTCTTAATCTAACCCCGTGCTGTACCTGTCCTGGGTGTGTTTGATGGGGGACAGTGTAGAGGGAGCTTTACTCTGTATCTAACCCGTGCTGTCCCTGTCCTGCGAGTGTTTGATGGAGACAGTGTCGAGGGAGATTTAATCTGTATCTCACCCCGTGCTGTGTCTGTTCCGGGAGTGTTTGATGGGGACAGTGTAGAGGTAGATTTACTCTGTATCTAACCCCATGCTGTACCTGTCCTGGGAGTGTTTGATGGGGACAGTGTCGAGGGAGCTTTACTCTACATCTAACCACTTGCTGTATCTGTCATGGGAGTGTTTCATGGGGACAGTGAAGAGGGAGCTTTACTCTGTATCTAACCCCGTGCTGTACCTGTCCTTGGTTTGTCTGATGGGGATATTGTAGAGGGAGCTTTACACCATATCTAACCCCCTGCTGTATCTGTCCTTGGAGTGTTTGATGGGGATAGTGCAGAGGGAGCTTTACTCTGTATCTAACCCATGCTGTCCCTGTCCTGGGAGTGTTTGATGGGGACAGTATCGAGGGAGCTTTACTCTGTATCTAAACCCGTGCTGTACCTGTCCTTGGTTTGTTTGATGGGGACAGTGCAGAGGGAGCTTTACTCTATGTCTAACCCCGTGCTGTATCTGTTCTAGGACTGTTATATGGGGACAGTGTACAGTGAGCTTTAATCTGTATCTAACCCCGTGCTGTATCTCTCCTGGGTGTGTTGGATGGGGACAGTGTAGAGGGAGCTTTACTCTGTATCGAACTCTGTGCTGTGTCTGTCCTGGGAGTGTTTGATGGGAACAGTGCAGAGAGAGCTTTACTCTGTATCGATCTCTGTGCTGTACCTGTACCTTTCCTGGGAGTGTTTGATGGGAACAGTGTCGAGGGACCTTTACTTTGCATCTAATCCCGTGTTTCAGTTACTGATAGACTGTCGAGGGAGATCAGGTCACACAGACGCTCTCCTTACACCCTCTCAGACACACACACACACACACACACATGCTCTCTCTTTCTCTCACACACACATACACTATCTCTTACGCACTCTCTCACTCACACGCATGCTCTTTCTCTCTGTCACACACACACACTCTCTCTCACACACACACTCTCTCTCACACACACACTCTCTCTCACACACACACTCTCTCTCTCTCACACACTCTCTCTCTCACACACACTCTCTCTCTCACACACACACTCTCTCGCACACACTCTCTCTCACACACACTCTCTCTCTCTCACACACACTCTCTCACACACACACACTCTCTCTCTCGCACACACTCTCTCTCTCACACACACTCTCTCACACACACTCTGTCTCTCACACACACACTCTTTCTCACACACACACTCTCTCTAACACACCCTCTCTCTCACGCACACACTCTCTCTCGCACACACACTCTCTCTCGCACACACACTCTCTCTCTCGCACACACTCTCTCTCTCGCACACACTCTCTCACACACACTCTGTCTCACACACACACACTTTCTCACACACTCTCTCTCTCGTACACACACTCTCTCTCACACACACACACTCTCTCTCTCACACACACATTCTTTCACACACACTCTCTCGCACACACACTCTCTCTCTCGCACACACTCTCTCTCTCGCACACACTCTCTCACACACACTCTGTCTCACACACACACACTTTCTCACACACTCTCTCTCTCGTACACACACACTCTCTCACACACACACACTCTCTCTCACACACACACACTCTCTCTCACACACACACACTCTCTCTCACACACACATTCTCTCACACGCACACACACATTCTCTCTCACACACACACACACACACACACAATGATGGGCAAAATGTAGAGGAAGATTTGAGCTGTATCTAACCCCGTGCTGTACCTGTCCTGGGTGTGTTTGATGTGCACAATGTGGAGGCAGCTTTTCCTTTAATCTAGCACCATGCTGTATCTGTCATTGGATTATTTGATGGGGACAGTGTATAGGGAGCTTCACTCTGAATCTCACCCCGTGCTGTCCCTGTCCTGGGAGTGTTTGATGGGGACAGTGTCGAGGGAGCTTCACTCTGTATCGAAACCCGTGCTGTACATGTCCTGGGAGTGTTTGATGGGGATAGTGTCGAGGGAGCTTCACTCTGTATCTAAACCCGTGCTGTACCTGTCCTGGGAGTGTTTGATGGGGGACAGTGTAGAGGGAGCTTTACTCTGTATCTAACCCCGTGCTGTACCTGTCCTGGGAGTGTTTGATGGGGGACAGTGTAGAGGGAGCTTTACTCTGTATCTAACCCCGTGCTGTCCCTGTCCTGGGAGTGTTTGATGGGGACAGTGTAGAGGGAGCCTCACTCTGTATCTAAACACGTGCCGTACCTGTCCTGGGCGTGTTTGATGGGGGACAGTGTAGAGGGAGCTTTACTCTGTATCTAACCACGTGCTATATCTCTCCTGGAAGTGGTTTATGGGGACAGTGTAGAGCGAGCTTTGCTCTGTATCTTACCCCGTGCTGTCCCTGTCCTGGGAGTGTTTGATGGAGACAGTGTAGAGGGAGCTTCACTCTGTATCGATCCCCGTGCTTTCCCTGTCCTGGGAGTGTTTGATGGGGGACAGTGTAGAGGGAGCGTCACTCTGTATCGATCCCTGTGCTGTACCTGTCCTGGGAGTGTTTGATGGGGACAGTGTAGAGGGAGCTTCACTCTGTATCTAACCCCGTTCTGTACCTGTCCTGGGTGTGTTTGATGGGGGACAGTGTAGAGGGAGCTTTACTCTGTATCTAACCCCGTGCTGTCCCTGTCCTGGGTGTGTTTGATGGGGGACAGTGTAGAGGGAGCTTTACTCTGTATCTAACCCCGTGCTGTCCCAGTCCTGCGAGTGTTTGATGGAGACAGTGTCGAGGGACCTTTACTCTGTATTGAACCCCGTGCTGTATTTGTCCTGGGTGTGTTTAATGGGGACAGTGTCGAGGGAGCTTTACTCTGTACCTAACCCTGTGCTGTATCTGTACTGGGAGTGTTTGATGGGGACAGGACTTGGGGGACATTGGATTTTAGACAATGTTTAGGGTTTTAGACTTTTCGGAGTGAAATTCAGGAGCACTTTGCCACACCAGGTGTGATATTAGTTTGGAACTACCTTCTATAATTCACAGTTGATGCTCAGTCGCTTATTAATGTTCAAACCTGAAGTTGATAGATGGTATTTTACACACAGGAGAAGCAATTTAAAATCAATGGGTCTATGTTAAAATACTTGCAGGAACAGAGAGACCTGGGCTTTCAGTTCATTTTTACATCTTAAAGATTCAACCTGGGGCTCAGAATCTGTCAGTATTTCTGCATTGACTATTTCACAATCTGAGGAGTTGTGAATGGTGCGATCATCAGCGAACATCTCACCTATGGAGGGAAGGTCAGTGATGGAGCAGCTGAAGATGGTGGGGCCTCGGACACTCACCCTGAGGAACTCCTGCCGTGATGTCCCGGGACTGAGAGGATCAGCTTTGAGATAATCGGCACATTGGGGGAAAGGTTGGGAAGCAGAGGATGCTGATTTAAGGTAAATGGCGACAGCGGCAACGTGAGGCAATATCTGTGGCTTTGGAGTGATCCTTGTTGTACCCCACTATTAGCTGTTTGCCCACCTGAATATCTCACTGTTACTCTCTGCATTACTCTCTCATCCCTATCTCTCAGTGACTCTGCCTCTCTCCATCTCTCCGGGGAAATTATAATGGGGAGCAAAGAAATGGCAGAAGAATTGAACATATACTTTGGTTCTGTCTTCACAAAAGAGGCACAGATAACCTGGCAGAAATGTTAGGGAACCAATGGTTTAGTGAGAGTGTGGAATTGAATTGAAGGAAATCAGTATTAGTAAGAAAATGGTGCTGGGGGAATGAATGGGGTAAAAGGCTGACAAATCCCCAGGGCCTGATAATCTACATCCCAGAGTATTAAAGGAAGCGGCGCTGGAAATATTGGATGCATTGCTGGTCATCTTCCAAAATTCTATAGACTCTGGAGCAGTTCCTACAGATTGGGGGGTGGCAAATGTAACCCCACTATTTAAAATCATCTTTTCACTTGCGTGTAATTTATCCCAGAACACGGGCAGCATGGGCTTATCGAGAATGACGGGATAGTGTTGGGGTGGAGAAGTTATTCCTTCAAGTGGAAATCAGTGTCGTTTTGAAATGTGTTGAGGGTTTCTGCCTCTCCCCATTCAATCCTTCCCAACCTCTCTGTCGAGGCTCCTTCTCACTTTCTACCAGACAATTATTTGTGTTCGGGAGCGGGTGCAGAGGAGATGGAGATGAAAGGGACAGACAGTTAACTTCAACACTGAGAAATGTGAAGTGATGCACTTTGGATAATAAGTTGAGGAGAGAAACCATAAACCAACTGGGAACAAGTTAAATCATGTGCAGGTAAAGGGAAAGCTTTTATACCTCCATCAATCTGTGTCTCTCTCTTTTTCTCACTCTCTGTCTCTGTGTCTTCTGTCCATCTCTCCCTTTCTGGGATTCCGTGAAAAATATCCACAAATATTAGGCAGCCATTTGGCGTTTCTTCCCAGTGGCCATTTCGTGTGAACACAGCACTGAGATATTTCTGACAGAGTTGTCTCTTCACTAAAGTAACGTTAGTATTTTAAATGTGACAGATACGCAGCTATGGAGACACAAACGAGGGCTGTATTCCCAGGAATTTTGGAGTGTCAGGGACAATTTGATCCAAGTTGTCAGGAGAATAATGGAAACTGATAGCACAGAGAGAGAGAAATGTTTCTTGCTGTTTATCCACCTCCTCCAGTCCCACCATCCTCCCATATCTGTTTTCCTTTCATTCTGGCTCCGTGACCATCCACAATTTGAATCGTTTCCCCATTGGGAGCTGTGTCTTCATCTGCGTGGGCTCCAACTCTGGAATTCCTTCCCTGAACGTTTTACTCAAATGCATCCATGGGATGTGGGCCTGGCTGGTTCTGCCAGCGTTTACTCCTCGTCCCTAATTGCTCATGAACTGAGTGGCTTGCTAGGCCATTTCAAACAGCATCTAAGAGTCAACCACATTGCTGTGAGGCTGGAGTCACATGTAGGCCCGACCAGGTAAGGACGGCAGATTTCCTTCCATAAAGGACATGAGTGAAGCAGATTGGTTTTCTCCATTTTAATACCTCCTTTTCCTCCAATTAAAATAGTTCGTAAAAACCATCTGGCCAAACCTTTGGGACATGTGACCCTAAACTCTCCTGTGACTCGGGGTCAAATTTCTCACATTAAGGCTCCTGTGAAGCATCTTGGGATGATACTGTTCAAGGTGCTATATAAATGCAAGTTGTTGTTGTGTGGGTCTGAGTGTCAGCTTCTGTCCATGTCCAGGACACTGCAGGTAACAGAGAATGATTCACTCTGGTCTGCGATTGTACATCCCGTGTGTGTCTCAGTGTCAGCTCTGAAACATGTACAGCACTATCCCATCCTGTTTCTGTGTCTCTCTGCCTCTGTATCTGTATCTCTCCCTCTCGCTCCATCTCTCTCCCCATGACTGAAACAAACTAGAGTTTAAATCCCACACTGGGATGCTGTTCAATGTGAGTTCAGTTTTCCCAGAAATAAAAATCGTCAATTAAAAATTCCTTTCAACAGCAGAGGGAACTTTTCTCAAAGTGAATTTGCGGCTGTCTTGAATTTGAACCCAAGTTTTCAATATGGGGGTGGCACAGTGATGCAGGGGTTAGCACTGCTTCCTCACAGTGCCAGGGACCCGCCTTCGATTCCCAGCATGGGTCACTTTCTGACTGGAGTTTGAACGTCCTTCCCATGTTTGTGTGGGTTTCCTCCGGGTGCTCCGGTTTCATCCCACACTCCAAAGATAGAACAAAGAAAATTACAGCACGGGAACAGGTCTTTCGGCTCTCCAATCCTGCACCGACCATGCTGCCTGACTGAACTAAAACCCCCTACCCTTCCGGGGACCATATCCCTCCATTCCCATCTTATTCATGTCTTTGTCAAGACGCCCTTGAAAAGTCACTATCGTACCCGTTTCCACTCCCTCCCCTGGCAACGAGTTCCAGGCACCCACCACCCTCTGTGTAAAAAAACTTTCCTCCCACATCTCCTTTAAACCTTGCCCCTCGCACCTTAAACCTATGCCCCCGAGTAATAACTCCTCCACCCTGGGAAAAAGCTTCTGACCATCCACTCTGTCCATGCCCCTCATAATCTGGCAGACTTCTATCAGGTGTACAGGTTAGGTGGATTGGCCAAGCTAAATTGTCCCTTAGTGTCAGGAGGAGTGGCTGAGGTAAATGTGTGGGATTATAGGGATGGGGCCTGGGTGGGATTGTGGTCAGTGCTGACTCGATGGGCCGAATGGCCTCCTGCACTACAGGATACTATGAACCCTGTTCTGTATTTGGTTTGGGATTGTTTGTTGAAAAGTGTAGTTGAAGTGTTACTCTGTAATGCTGGAATTTAGGCTACGGGATGATTGGATCAAACACTTCAAGATAATAAGGGGAATGGAGAGGACTGATAAAGAACAACTTTTCCTGCTGGTTGGGGAGTCCAGGACTTGGGGACATTGGATTTCAAACAATGTTGAGGATTTTAGACTTGTAGGAGTGGAATTCAGAAACACTTTGCCACACCAGCTGTGATATTAGTTTGGAACTACCTTCTATAATTCGCAGTTGATGCTCAGTCGCTTATTAATGTTTAACTCTGAGGTCGATAGATTATATTTTTATACAGGAGAAGCAATTTAAAATCAATGGGTCAATGTTAAAATGGATGCAGGAACAGAGAGACCTGGGCTTTCAGTTCAGTTTTACATCTTAAAGATTCAACCTGGGGCTCAGAATCTGTCAGTTGAATCTACTTTTCCCTCCTGATAAAGTGTCAACAATGTGACAAAAGGAGACATTCCTGCACAGTGGGGTTGGGAGGTTGTTTGAAAGGAGATTCAGATTGTATCAGAAAGCGTCAATTAGATTGTGTCTCTTTGGAGAACGCGCATATTTCACAGGAAACGCCCCGAGATAAAGACTAGTTTCACCGGTGTCTGAGTAACTTTCAGTCTGCAGACGCATGAAGGGGGCAGAGATATTGTAATATTCAGAGCAGGAGATGGGGGACAATCACAGAATTGAAGATGTGAGGCCATCTCCTGTTTCCGAATGTCAGTGTTTAGCTTTTAAACTTTAGTCCTGTGCTAATAATTCCAAGTTTGCAATCCCACACTTTGCTGTTGTGAATTAGAGTTGTGAATTTTCAGAAATTGGTTGTGTAATAAAACTCGGTGCAGGATGCAATGATTCCCATTCTGCCTGCTGCTGCAAAGCCCCCGTGTCTGTCTCAGTTTCATCGTATTTATCAATGATTTGAGATCCTAGAATCATAGAATCCCTAAAGGGCAGACCATTCGGCCCATCGAGTCTGCATCGACCACAATCCCACCCAGGCCCGATTCCCGTAACCCCATATATTTACCCTGTTAATCCCCTGACACTAAGGTCAATTTATCATGGCCAATCCACCTAACCCGCACATGTTTGGACTGTGGGAGGAAACTGGAGCACCCGGAGGAAACCCACGCAGACACTGGGAGAACTCTACACAGACAGCGAGCTGAGGCTGGAATTGATCCCGGGTCCCTGGCGCTGTGAGGCAGCAGTACGAACCACTGTGCCACCGTGCCGCCCTAAAGTGAAATGTCTTCACTGAATGGTTCCAAGAGTGAAAGATGGATTTCATTGGAGACAATTGTGTGGTCACCCACTTTAAAAATGATAGAACAGATTGCTTTATGAATGGGGAAAGGCTGGAAAGAGTGGAGGCCCAAAGAGACTTGGGGCGGTCACATCAACATCGAAAATAGGAGGAGGAGGAGGCCATTCAGCCCTTCGAGCCTGACCCACCATTCAACACTATTATGGCCGATCCTCTGTCTCAATGCCATACCCCAGCGCTCTCCCCATACACCTCGACACCTTTAGAGTCTAGAAATCTATCTCTTTCCTTCTTAAATATATTCAGTGACTTGGTCTCCACAGCTTTCTGTGGGAGAGAATTCCACAGGTTCACCACCCTCTGAGTGAAGAGGTTTCCCCTCATCTCAGTCCCAAATGGCCTCCCCCATATCCTGAGACTGTGACCCCTTGTTCCAGACACCCCCAGCCGGAGGAAACAATATCCCTGTATCCAGCCTGTCCAGCACTGTCAGAATTTTATACCTTTCAATTAGATCCCCTCTCACTCTTCTACATTCCAGTGAATACAGGCCCAGCCGACCCAATCTCCCCTCAGACATCAATGCTGCCATCCCAGGAATCAGTCTGGTGAACATTCACTGCTCTCCCTCTGTGGCAAGTACATCCTTCCTCAGATAAGGAGAGGAACACTGTACACAAGACTCCAGGTGTGGTCTCACCGAGGCCCTGTCCAGCTGCAGTAAGACATCCTTGCTCTTCTACTCCAATCCTCTTGCAATGAAGGACAACATCCCATTGGTCGTCCTAACTGCTTGCTGTAGCTGCATGCTTGCTTTCAGTGACTGGTGTTCTCAGATACCCAGGTCCCTTTGTGCAACATTTCCCAATCTATCACCATTCAACTAATACTCTGCCATTCTCTTCCTCCGTCCAAAGTGGATAACGTCACATTTATCCACATTATTCTGCATCTGCCATGTATTTCCCCACTCAATCAACTTGTCTAAATCACCCCGAAGCCTGTTCACATCCTCCTCATCACTCACATTCCCACCAAGTTTCGTCTCATCAGCAAACTTGAGAATATTACGTTTGGTTCCCTCATCCAAATCACTGATGTGTTTTGTGAATATCTGGGACCCATTACTGACCCCTGCGGGACCCCACTCGTCACTGCCTGCTACTTAGAAAAAGATTCATTTATTCCTGTCTGTGCGGAGTCCGCATGTTCTCCCTGTGTCTGCATGGGTTTCCTCCGGATGCTCCGGTTTCCTCCCTCAGTCTGAAAGATGTGCTGTTTAGGGTGCATTGGCCATGCTAAATTCTCCCTCAGTGTTACCCGAACAGGCGCCGGAGGTTGGTGACTAAGGGATTTTCACAGTAACTTCATTACCGTGTTAATGTAAGCCGACTTGTGACACTAATACATAAACTTCTAAACTTCTTTCAATTCTAAATTAGGAAGCACTTCTTCACACGAGATGTGGTTAAAGTTTGGTACTGTCTTCTGTAAATGAGCCCTCCCTATATCCCCCAGTCCCACCATCCTCTGATATCTGTTTTCCTTTAATCCTGGCTCCCTGACCATTCCCCATTTTAATCCTTTCACCATTGGGGTCTGCAGTTCACTGTGTGGCTCCAACTCTGGAATTCCTTCCCAAAACTCTCTGTCTTCATACCTCCCTTTCCACCATTCAGACACTTCCTAATAACAACCCCTTTTTGACCAGATCTTTGGGGCAATTCTTTTGTCCCTAAACTCGCCTGTGACTCGGCTTCTAATTTTTCACTCCAGGCTCCTGTGAAGCATCTGAGGACGTTTCTGTTCAAGGTGCTATATCAATGCAGGTTGTTGTTTTATGTGTCTGAGTGTCAGTTTCTCTCAATGTCCAGGACACTGCAGGTAACAGAGAATGATTCATTCCCCACTCAACCATTACCATCAAGCCACGGGGTCAACCTGGCATCCCTTAAAAATGGGGTGTCAACCTGGTGAAGCTCCCAAACAGGAGCGGGCAGCACGGTGGCACCAGTGGTTAGCACTGCTGTATCACAGCACCAGGGACACAAGTTCATATCCAGCCTCGGGTCACTATCTGCATTGGTTTCCTCCGAGTGCCGCTCTTCCTTATACATAGAAACCCGACAGTGCAGAAGGAGGCCATTCGGCCCATCGAGTCTGCACCGACCACAATCCCACCCAGGCCCTACCCCCACATATTTACCCGCTAACTACGCATCTCAGGGACAATTTTTAACCTGGCCAATCAACCTAACCCGCACATCTTTGGACTGTGGGAGGAAACCGGAGCACCCGGAGGAAACCCACGCAGACACGAGGAGAATGTGCAAACTCCACACAGACAGTGACCCGAGCCGGGAATCGAACCGGGGACCCTGGAGCTGTGAAGCAGCAGTGCTAACCACTGTGCTACCGTGCCGCCCAATGATGTGCGGGTTCGGTGGATTGGCCATGCTAACTTTCCCCATAGTCTTAGGGGGATTAGCAGGGTAAATACTTTGACTTGATTAATTATTTTGATTTGATTTATTCTTATCATATTAGTATACAGTGAAAAGTCTTGTTTCTTGCGCGCTATGATAATCCTCTTGCAGTGAAGGCCAACATGGGTGTCACAGTGGTTAGCTCTGCTGCCTCACAGTGCAACGGACCCGGGTTCAATTTTGGTCTCGGGTCACTGTCTGTGTGGAGTTTGCACGTTCTCCCCGTGTCTGCGTGGGTTTCCTCCGGGTGCTCCGGTTTCCTCCCACACTCCAAAGATGCGTGCGTTAGGTTGATTGGCCGTGATAAATTGCCCCTTAATGCCAGGGGGATTAGGATATTGTGAGTGAGACTGTGGGACTGTTCTCTATCTGTGTGTGTGTGAGACTGTGCGTGTATCTATGTGTGTGCCTCACTGCGTTTGTGTGTGTTTCACTATCTTCCTGTCTCTCAGTCCCCCAGTCCCAGAATCTGCTTCTCTTTACACAGATGCTGCCTGTCCTGCTCAGTATTCCGGCATTGACTATTTCACAATCTGAGGAGTTGTGAATGCTGCGATCATCAGCGAACATCTCACCTATGGAGGGAAGGTCAGTGATGGAGCAGCTGAAGATGGTTGGGGCCTCGGACACTCACCCTGAGGAACTCCTGCAGTGATGTCCCGGGACTGAGAGGATCGGCTTTGAGATAATCGGCACATTGGGGGAAAGCTTGGAAAGCAGAGGATGCTGATTTAAGGTAAATGGCGACAGCGGCAACATGAGGCAATATCTGTGGCTTTGGATGATCCTTGTTGTACCCCACTATCAGCTGCTTGCCCTCCTGAATATCTCACTGTTACTCTCTGCATTACTATCTCATCCCTATCTCTCAGTGACTCTGCCTCTCTCCATCTCTCCGGGGAAATTATAATGGGGAGCAAAGAAATGGCAGAAGAATTGAACGTATACTTTGGTTCTGTCTTCACAAAAGAGGCACAGATAACCTGGCAGAAATGTTAGGGAACCAATGGTTTAGTGAGAGTGTGGAATTGAATTGAAGGAAATCAGTATTAGTAAGAAAATGGTGCTGGGGGAATGAATGGGGTTAAAGGCTGACAAATCCCCAGGGCCTGATAATCTACATCCCAGAGTATTAAAGGAAGCGGCGCTGGAAATATTGGATGCATTGCTGGTCATCTTCCAAAATTCTATAGACTCTGGAGCAGTTCCTACAGATTGAGGGGTGGCAAATGTAACCCCACTATTTAAAATAATCTTTTCACTTGCGTGTAATTTATCACAGAACACGGGCAGCATGGGCTTATCGAGAATGATGGGATAGTGTAGGGGTGGAGAAGTTATTCCTTCAAGTGGAAATCAGTGTAGTTTTGAAATGTGTTGAGGGTTTCTGCCTCTCTCCATTCAATCCTTCCCAACCTCTCTGCCGAGGCTCCTTCTCACTTTCTACCAGACAATTATTTGTGTTCGGGAGCGGGTGCAGAGGAGATTGAAATGAAACAGACAGACAGTTAACTTCAACACTGAGAAATGTGAAGTGATGCACTTTGGACAATAAGTTGAGGAGAGAATCCATAAACCAACTGGGAACAAGTTAAATCATGTGCAGGTAAAGGGAAACCTTTTATACCTCCATCAATCTGTGTCTCTCTCTTTTTCTCACTCTCTGTGTCTGTGTCTTCTGTCCATCTCTCCCTTTCTGGGAATCTGTGAAAAATATCCACAAATATCAGGCAGCCATTTGGCGTTTCTTCCCAGGGGCCATTTTGTGTGAACGCAGCACTGAGATATTTCTGACAGAGTTGTCTCTTCACCAAAGTAACGTCAGTATTTTAAATGTGACAGATACGCAGCTATGGAGACACAAACGAGGGCTGTATTACCAGGAATTTTGGAGTGTCAGGGACAATTTGATCCAAGTTGTCAGGAGAATAATGGAAACTGATAGCACAGAGAGAGAGAAATGTTTCTTGCTGGTTATCCACCTCCTCCAGTCCCACCATCCTCCCATATCTGTTTTCCTTTCATTCTGGCTCCGTGACCATCCACAATTTGAATCGTTTCCCCATTGGGAGCTGTGTCTTCATCTGCGTGGGCTCCAACTCTGGAATTCCTTCCCTGAACGTTTTACTCAAATACATCCATGGGATGTGGGCCTGGCTGGTTCTGCCAGCGTTTACTCCTCGTCCCTAATTGCTCATGAACTGAGTGGCTTGCTAGGCCATTTCAAACAGCATCTAAGAGTCAACCACATTGCTGTGAGGCTGGAGTCACATGTAGGCCCGACCAGGTAAGGACGGCAGATTTCCTTCCATAAAGAACATTAGTGAAGCAGATTGGTTTTCTCCATTTTAACACCTCCTTTTCCTCCGATTAAAATAGTCCATAAAAACCATCTGGCCAAACCTTTGGGACATGTGACCCTAAACTCTCCTGTGACTCGGGGTCAAATTTCTCACATTAAGGCTCCTGTGAAGCATCTTGGGATAATACTGTCCAAGGTGCTATATAAATGCAAGTTGTTGTTGTGTGTGTCTGAGTGTCAGCTTCTGTCCATGTCCAGGACACTGCAGGTAACAGAGAATGATTCACTCTGGTCTGCGATCGTACATGTCGTGTGTGTCTCAGTGTCAGCTCTGAAACATGTACAGCACTATCCCATCCTGTTTCTGTGTCTCTCTGCCTCTGTATCTGTATCTCTCCCTCTCGCTCCATCTCTCTCCCCATGACTGAAACAAACTCGAGTTTCAATCCCACACTGGGATGCTGTTCAATGTGAGTTCAGTTTCCCAGAAATAAAAATCCTCAATTAAAAATTCCTTTGACACAGCAGAGGGAACTTTTCTCAAAGTGAATTTGCGGCTGTCTTGAATTTGAACCCAAGTTTTCAATATGGGGGTGGCACAGTGATGCAGGGGTTAGCACTGCTTCCTCACAGTGCCAGGACCCACCTTCGATTCCCAGCATGGGTCACTTTCTGACTGGAGTTTGAACGTCCTTCCCGTGTTTGTGTGGGTTTGCTCCGGGTGCTCCGGTTTCATCCCACACTCCAAAGATAGAACAAAGAAAATTACAGCACGGGAACAGGTCTTTCGGCTCTCCAAGCCTGCACCGACCATGCTGCCTGACTGAACTAAAACCCCCTACCCTTCCGGGGACCATATCCCTCCATTCCCATCTTATTCATGTCTTTGTCAAGACGCCCTTGAAAAGTCACTATCGTATCCGTTTCCACTCCCTCCCCCGGCCGCGAGTTCCAGGCACCCACCACACTCTGTGTAACACAACTTTCCTCCCACATCTCCTTTAAACCTTGCCCCTCGCACCTTAAACCGCTGCTCCCGAGTAATAACTCTACCACCCTGGGAAAAATCTTCTGACTATCCACTCTGTCCATGCCCCTCATAATCTGGCAGACTTCTATCAGGTGTACAGGTTAGGTGGATTGGCCAAGCTAAATTGTCCCTTAGTGTCAGGAGGATTAGCTGAGGTAAATGTATGGGATTATAGGGATGGGGCCTGGGTGGGATTGTGTTCAGTGCAGACTCGATGGGCCGAATGGCCTCCTGCACTGCAGGATTCTATTAACCCTGTTCTGTATTTGGTTTGGGATTGTTTGTTGAAAAGTGTAGTTGAAGTGTTACTCTGTAATGCTGGAATTTAGGCTACGGGATGATTGGATCAAACACTTCAAGATAATAAGGGGAATGGAGAGGACTGATAAAGAACAACTTTTCCTGCTGGTTGGGGAGTCCAGGACTTGGGGACATTGGATTTCAAACAATGTTGAGGATTTTAGACTTGTAGGAGTGGAATTCAGAAACACTTTGCCACACCAGCTGTGATATTAGTTTGGAACTACCTTCTATAATTCGCAGTTGATGCTCAGTCGCTTATTAATGTTTAAATCTGAGGTTAATAGATGATATTTTTATACAGGAGAAGCAATTTAAAATCAATGGGTCAATGTTAAAATGGATGCAAGAACAGAGAGACCTGGGCTTTCAGTTCATTTTTACATCTTAAAGATTCAACCTGGTCCTCAGAATCTGTCAGTTGAATCTACTTTTCCCGCCTGATAAAGTGTCAACAATTGTGTTTGGGAATGTGACAAAAGGTGACATTCCTGCACAGTGGGGTTGGGAGGTTGTTCGAAAGGAGATTCAGATTGTATCAGAAAGCGTCAATTAGATTGTGTCTCGTTGCAGAAGGTGCATATTTCACAGGAAATGCCCCGAGATAAAGACTAGTTTCACCGATGTCTGAGTAACTTTCAAAGTCTGCAGACGCATGAAGGGGGCAGAGATATTGTAATATTCAGAGCAGGAGATGGGGGACAATCACAGAATTGAAGTTGTGAGGCCATCTCCTGTTTCTGAATGTCAGTGTTTAGCTTTTAAACTTTAGTCCTGTGCTAATAATTCCAAGTTTGCAATCCCACACTTTGCTGTTGTGAATTAGAGTTGTGAATTTTCTGAAATTGGTTGTGTAATAAAACTTGGTGCAGGATGCAATGATTCCCATTCTGTCTGCTGCTGCAAAGCCCCCGTGTCTGTCTCAGTTTCATCGTATTTATCAATGATTTGAGATCCTAGAATCATAGAATCCCTAAAGGGCAGACCATTCGGCCCATCGAGTCTGCATCGACCACAATCCCACCCAGGCCCGATTCCCGTAACCCCATATATTTACCCTGTTAATCCCCTGACACTAAGGTCAATTTATCATGGCCAATCCACCTTACCCGCACATGTTTGGACTGTGGGAGGAAACTGGAGCACCCGGAGGAAACCCACGCAGACACTGGGAGAACTCTACACTGACAGGGAGCTGAGGCTGGAATTGAACCTGGGTTCTTGGTGCTGTGCTAACCACTGTGCCACCATGCCGTTCATCATAGATTCCCTAAAGTGCAGAAGGAGGTCCTTTGGTCCATCAAGCCTGCCCCCGACAACAATACCACCCGGGCCTGAATCCCCCTAACACTAAGGGGCAATTGAGCACTGCCAATTAACCTCACCCGCACATCTTTGGAGTGTGGGAGGAAACCAGAGCACTCGGAGGAAACCCATGCAGACACTGGGAGAACGTACAAACTCCACACAGACTGTCACCCGAGGCTGGAACTGAACGTGGGTCCTTGGTGCTGTGGGGGAGCAGTGCTAACCGCTGTGCCATCATGTCGCCCGGTGATGAGACAGAAAGTTTGCTACATTTCACAGAAATAGGCAGCATTTTAAGTCTTACAGCCAGAAGCTTCAAATGGCAAAGAGGTATTCCACTGAATAAGAGGCCATTCAGCTCATTGAGTCTGCACAGACTTGATGACAGAGTATCTTACCCAGGCCCTCACCCCAGCCCTATCCCCATAACCCCATTGCTAATCCATCTAATCTATATATCTTGCGAGTGTGGAAGGTAACCAGAGCACCCGGAGGAAACCCACGCAGACACGGGGAGAATGTGCAAACTCCACACAGTCACCCGAGGCTGGAATTGAACCCGGATCCCTGGCGCTGTGAGGCAGCAGTACGAACCACTGTGCCACCATGCTGCCCTAAAGTAAAATGTCTTAACTGAATGGTTCAAAGAGAGAAAGATGGATTTCATTGTAGACAATTGTGTCGTCACCCACTTTAAAAAGGATAGAACAGATTGCTTTATGAATGGGGAAAGGCTGGAAAGAGTGGAGGCCCAAAGAGACTTGGGGCGGTCACATCAACATAGAAAATAGGAGGAGGAGGAGGCCATTCAGCCCTTCGAGCCTGACCCACCATTCAACGCTATCATGGCCGATCCTCTGTCTCAATGCCATACCCCAGCGGTCTCCCCATACACCTCGAAACCTTTAGAGTGTAGAATTCTATCTCTTTCCTTGTTAAATATATTCAGTGACTTGATCTCCACAGCTTTCTGTGGGAGAGAATTCCACAGGTTCACCACCCTCTGAGTGAAGAGGTTTCCCCTCATCTCAGTCCCAAATGGCCTCCCCCGTATCCTGAGACTGTGACCCCTTGTTCCAGACACCCCCAGCCGGAGGAAACAATATCCCTGTATCCAGCCTGTCCAGCACTGTCAGAATTTTATACCTTTCAATTAGATCCCCGCTCACTCTTCTACATTCCAGTGAATACAGGCCCAGCCGACCCAATCTCCCCTCAGACATCAATGCTGCCATCCCAGGAATCAGTCTGGTGAACATTCACTGCTCTCCCTCTGTGGCAAGTACATCCTTCCTCAGATAAGGAGAGGAACACTGTACACAAGACTCCAGGTGTGGTCTCACCGAGGCTCTGTCCAGCTGCAGTAAGACATCCTTGCTCTTCTACTCCAATCCTCTTGCAATGAAGGACAACATCCCATTGGTCGTCCTAACTGCTTGCTGTAGCTGCATGCTTGCTTTCAGTGACTGGTGTTCTCAGATACCCAGGTCCCTTTGTACAACATTTCCCAATCTATCACTATTCAACTAATACTCTGCCATTCTCTTCCTCCGTCCAAAGTGGATAACGTCACATTTATCCACATTATTCTGCATCTGCCATGTATTTCCCCACTCACTCAACTTGTCTAAATCACCCTGAAGCCTCTTAACATCCTCCTCATCACTCACATTCCCACCAAGTTTCGCCTCATCAGCAAACTTGAGAATATTACGTTTGGTTCCCTCATCCAAATCACTGATGTGTTTTGTGAATAGCTGGGACCCAAGAACTGACCCCTGCGGGACCCCACTCGTCACTGTCTGTTACTTAGAAAAAGATTCATTTATTCCTGTCTGTGCGGAGTCCGCATGTTCTCCCTGTGTCTGCGTGGGTTTCCTCCGGATGCTCCGGTTTCCTCCCTCAGTCTGAAAGATGTGCTGTTTAGGGTGCATTGGCCATGCTAAATTCTCCCTCAGTGTTACCCGAACAGGCGCCGGAGGTTGGTGACTAAGGGATTTTCACAGTAACTTCATTACCGTGTTAATGTAAGCCGACTTGTGACACTAATACATAAACTTCTAAACTTCTTTCAATTCTAAATTAGGAAGCACTTCTTCACACGAGATGTGGTTAAAGTTTGGTACTGTCTTCTGTAAATGAGCCCTCCCTATATCCCCCAGTCCCACCATCCTCTGATATCTGTTTTCCTTTAATCCTGGCTCCCTGACCATTCCCCATTTTAATCCTTTCACCATTGGGGTCTGCAGTTCACTGTGTGGCTCCAACTCTGGAATTCCTTCCCAAAACTCTCTGTCTTCATACCTCCCTTTCCACCATTCAGACACTTCCTAATAACAACCCCTTTTTGACCAGATCTTTGGGGCAATTCTTTTGTCCCTAAACTCGCCTGTGACTCGGCTTCTAATTTTTCACTCCAGGCTCCTGTGAAGCATCTGAGGACGTTTCTGTTCAAGGTGCTATATCAATGCAGGTTGTTGTTTTATGTGTCTGAGTGTCAGTTTCTCTCAATGTCCAGGACACTGCAGGTAACAGAGAATGATTCATTCCCCACTCAACCATTACCATCAAGCCACGGGGTCAACCTGGCATCCCTTAAAAATGAGGTGTCAACCTGGTGAAGCTCCCAAACAGGAGCGGGCAGCACGGTGGCACCAGTGGTTAGCACTGCTGTATCACAGCACCAGGGACACAAGTTCATATCCAGCCTCGGGTCACTATCTGCATGGGTTTCCTCCGAGTGCCGCTCTTCCTTCTCTCAGCCCAAAGATGTGCGGGTTTGGTGGATTGGCCATGCTAACTTTCCCCATAGTCTTAGGGGGATTAGCAGGGTAAATACTTTGACTTGATTAATTATTTTGATTTGATTTATTCTTATCATATTAGTATACAGTGAAAAGTCTTGTTTCTTGCGCGCTATGATAATCCTCTTGCAATGAAGGCCAACATGGGTGTCACAGTGGTTAGCTCTGCTGCCTCACTGTGCAACGGACCCGGGTTCAATACTGGTCTCGGGTCACTGCCTGTGTGGAGTTTGCACGTTCTCCCCGTGTCTGCGTGGGTTTCCTCCGGGTGCTCCGGTTTCCTCCCACACTCCAAAGATGCGCGCGTTAGGTTGATTGGCCGTGATAAATTGCCCCTTAATGCCAGGGGGATTAGGATATTGTGAGTGAGACTGTGGGACTGTTCTCTATCTGTGTGTGTGTGAGACTGTGCGTGTATCTATGTGTGTGCATCACTGCGTTTGTGTGTGTTTCACTATCTTCCTGTCTCTCAGTCCCCCAGTCCCAGAATCTGCTTCTCTTTACACAGATGCTGCCTGTCCTGCTCAGTATTCCGGCATTGACTATTTCACAATCTGAGGAGTTGTGAATGCTGCGATCATCAGCGAACATCTCACCTATGGAGGGAAGGTCAGTGATGGAGCAGCTGAAGATGGTTGGGGCCTCGGACACTCACCCTGAGGAACTCCTGCAGTGATGTCCCGGGACTGAGAGGATCGGCTTTGAGATAATCGGCACATTGGGGGAAAGCTTGGAAAGCAGAGGATGCTGATTTAAGGTAAATGGCGACAGCGGCAACATGAGGCAATATCTGTGGCTTTGGAGAGATCCTTGTTGTACCCCACTATTAGCTGCTTGCCCTCCTGAATATCTCACTGTTACTCTCTGCATTACTATCTCATCCCTATCTCTCAGTGACTCTGCCTCTCTCCATCTCTCCGGGGAAATTAAAATGGGGAGCAAAGAAATGGCAGAAGAATTGAACGTATACTTTGGTTCTGTCTTCACAAAAGAGGCACAGATAACCTGGCAGAAATTTTAGGGAACCAATGGTTTAGTGAGAGTGCGGAATTGAATTGAAGGAAATCAGTATTAGTAAGAAAATGGTGCTGGGGGAATGAATGGGGTTAAAGGCTGACAAATCCCCAGGGCCTGATAATCTACATCCCAGAGTATTAAAGGAAGCGGCGCTGGAAATATTGGATGCTTTGCTGATCATCTTCCAAAATTCTATAGACTCTGGAGCAGTTCCTACAGATTGGGGGGTGGCAAATGTAACCCCACTATTTAAAATAATCTTTTCACTTGCGTGTAATTTATCACAGAACACGGGCAGCATGGGCTTATCGAGAATGATGGGATAGTGTTGGGGTGGAGAAGTTATTCCTTCAAGTGGAAATCAGTGTAGTTTTGAAATGTGTTGAGGGTTTCTGCCTCTCCCCATTCGATCCTTCCCAACCTCTCTGTCGAGGCTCCTTCTCACTTTCTACCAGACAATTATTTGTGTTCGGGAGCGGGTGCAGAGGAGATTGAAATGAAACGGACAGACAGTTAACTTCAACACTGAGAAATGTGAAGTGATGCACTTTGGACAATAAGTTGAGGAGAGAATCCATAAACCAACTGGGAACAAGTTAAATTGTGTGCAGGTAAAGGGAAACCTTTTATACCTCCATCAATCTGTGTCTCTCTCTCTTTTTCTCACTCTCTGTGTCTGTGTCTTCTGTCCATCTCTCCCTTTCTGGGATATCTGTGAAAAATATCCACAAATATCAGGCAGCCATTTGGCGTTTCTTCCCAGGGGCCATTTTGTGTGAACGCAGCACTGAGATATTTCTGACAGAGTTGTCTCTTCACTAAGGTAACGTTAGTATTTTAAATGTGACAGATACGCAGCTATGGAGACACAAACGAGGGCTGTATTCCCAGGAATTTTGGAGTGTCAGGGACAATTTGATCCAAGTTGTCAGGAGAATAATGGAAACTGATAGCACAGAGAGAGAGAAATGTTTCTTGCTGGTTATCCACCTCCTCCAGTCCCACTATCCTCCCATATCTGTTTTCCTTTCATTCTGGCTCCGTGACCATCCACAATTTGAATCGTTTCCCCATTGGGAGCTGTGTCTTCATCTGCGTGGGCTCCAACTCTGGAATTCCTTCCCTGAACGTTTTACTCAAATACATCCATGGGATGTGGGCCTGGCTGGTTCTGCCAGCGTTTACTCCTCGTCCCTAATTGCTCATGAACTGAGTGGCTTGCTAGGCCATTTCAAACAGCATCTAAGAGCCAACCACATGGCTGTGAGGCTGGAGTCACATGTAGGCCCGACCAGGTAAGGACGGCAGATTTCCTTCCATAAAGGACACTAGTGAAGCAGATTGGTTTTCTCCATTTTAACACCTCCTTTTCCTCCAATTAAAATAGTTCGTAAAAACCATCTTTGGATCATGTGACCCTAAACTCTCTTGTGACTCGGGGTGAAATTTCTCACATTAAGGCTCCTGTGAAGCATCTTGGGATAATACTGTCCAAGGTGCTATATAAATGCAAGTTGTTGTTGTGTGTGTCAGAGTGTCAGCTTCTGTCCATGTCCAGGACACTGCAGGTAACAGAGAATGATTCACTCTGGTCTGCGATTGTACATCCCGTGTGTGTCTCAGTGTCAGCTCTGAAACATGTACAGCACAATCCCATCCTGTTTCTGTGTCTCTCTGCCTCTGTATCTGTATCTCTCCCTCTCGCTCCATCTCTCTCCCCAGGACTGAAACAAACTAGAGTTTCAATTCCACACTGGGATGCTGTTCAATGTGAGTTCAGTTTTCCCAGAAATAAAAATCCTCAATTAAAAATTCCTTTGACACAGCAGAGGGAACTTTACTCAAAGTGAATTTGCGGCTGTCTTGAATTTGAACCCAAGTTTTCAATATGGGGGTGGCACAGTGATGCAGGGGTTAGCACTGCTTCCTCACAGTGCCAGGGACCCGCCTTCGATTCCCAGCATGGGTCACTTTCTGACTGGAGTTTGAACGTCCTTCCCGTGTTTGTGTGGGTTTGCTCCGGGTGCTCCGGTTTCATCCCACACTCCAAAGATCGAACAAAGAAAATTACAGCACGGGAACAGGTCTTTCGGCTCTCCAATCCTGCACCGACCATGCTGCCTGACTGAACTAAAACCCCCTACCCTTCCGGGGACCATATCCGTCCATTCCCATCTTATTCATGTCTTTGTCAAGACGCCCTTGAAAAGTCACTACCGTATCTGTTTCCACTCCATCCCCCGGCAACGAGTTCCAGGCATCCACCACCCTCTGTGTAAAAAAACTTTCCTCCCACATCTCCTTTAAACCTTGCCCCTCGCACCTTAAACCTCTGCCCCCGAGTAATAACTCTTCCACCCTGGGAAAAATTTTCTGTCTATCCACTCTGTCCATGCCCCTCATAATCTGGCAGACTTCTATCAGGTGTACAGGTTAGGTGGATTGGCCAAGCTAAATTGTCCCTTCGTGTCAGGAGGATTAGCTGAGGTAAATGTCTGGGATTATAGGGAATGGGCCTGGGTGGGATTGTGGTCAGTGCAGACTCGATGGGCCGAATGGCCTCCTGCACTGCAGGATTCTATGAGCCCTGTTCTGTATTTGGTTTGGGATTGTCTGTTGAAAAGTGTAGTTGAAGTGTTACTCTGTAATGCTGGAATTTAGGCTACGGGATGATTGGATCAAACACTTCAAGATAATAAGGGGAATGGAGAGGACTGATAAAGAACAACTTTTCCTGCTGGTTGGGGAGTCCAGGACTTGGGGACATTGGATTTCAAACAATGTTGAGGATTTTAGACTTGTAGGAGTGGAATTCAGAAACACTTTGCCACACCAGCTGTGATATTAGTTTGGAACTACCTTCTATAATTCGCAGTTGATGCTCAGTCGCTTATTAATGTTTAAATCTGAGGTTGATAGATGATATTTCTATACAGGAGAAGCAATTTCAAATCAATGGGTCAATGTTAAAATGGATGCAGGAACAGAGAGACCTGGGATTTCAGTTCATTTTTACATCTTAAAGATTCAACCTGGTGCTCAGAATCTGTCAGTTGAATCTACTTTACCCGCCTGATAAAGTGTCAACAATTGTGTTGGGGAATGTGACAAAAGGTGACATTCCTGCACAGTGGGGTTGGGAGGTTGTTTGAAAGGAGATTCAGATTGTATCAGAAAGCGTCAATTAGATTGTGTCTCGTTGCAGAAGGTGCATATTTCACAGGAAATGCCCCGAGATAAAGACTAGTTTCACCGGTGTCTGAGTAACTTTCAAAGTCTGCAGACGCATGAAGGGGGCAGAGATATTGTAATATTCAGAGCAGGAGATGGGGGACAATCACAGAATTGAAGATGTGAGGCCATCTCCTGTTTCCGAATGTCAGTGTTTAGCTTTTAAACTTTAGTCCTGTGCTAATAATTCCAAGTTTGCAATCCCACACTTTGCTGTTGTGAATTAGAGTTGTGAATTTTCTGAAATTGGTTGTGTAATAAAACTCGGTGCAGGATGCAATGATTCCCATTCTGTCTGCTGCTGCAAAGCCCCCGTGTCTGTCTCAGTTTCATCGTATTTATCAATGATTTGAGATCCTAGAATCATAGAATCCCTAAAGGGCAGACCATTCGGCCCATCGAGTCTGCATCGACCACAATCCCACCCATGCCCGATTCCCGTAACCCCATATATTTACCCTGTTACTCCCCTGACACTAAGGTCAATTTATCATGGCCAATCCACCTAACCCGCACATGTTTGGACTGTGGGAGGAAACTGGAGCACCCGGAGGAAACCCACGCAGACACTGGGAGAACTCTACACTGACAGCGAGCTGAGGCTGGAATTGAACCTGGGTTCTTGGCGCTGTGCTAACCACTGTGCCACCATGCCGTTCATCATAGAATCCCTAAAGTGCAGAAGGAGGTCCTTTGGTCCATCAAGCCTGCCCCCGACAACAATACCACCCGGGCCTGAATCCCCCTAACACTAAGGGGCAATTGAGCACGGCCAATTAACCTCACCCGCACATCTTTGGAGTGTGGGAGGAAACCAGAGCACCCGGAGGAAACCCACGCAGACACTGGGAGAACGTACAAACTCCACACAGACTGTCACCCGAGGCTGGAATTGAACGTGGGTCCTTGGTGCTGTGGGGGAGCAGTGCTAACCACTGTGCCATCATGTCGCCCGGTGATGAGACAGAAAGTTTGCTACATTTCACAGAAATAGGCAGCATTTTAAGTCTTACAGCTAGAAGCTTCAAATGGCAAAGAGGTATTCCACTGCATAAGAGGCCATTCAGCTCATTGAGTCTGCACAGACTTGATGACAGAGTATCTTACCCAGGCCCTCACCCCAGCCCTATCCCCATAACCCCATTGCTAATCCATCTAATCTATATATCTTGCGAGTGTGGAAGGTAACCAGAGCACCCGGAGGAAACCCACGCAGACACGGGGAGAATGTGCAAACTCCACACAGTCACCCGAGGCTGGAATTGAACCCGGATCCCTGGCGCTGTGAGGCAGCAGTACGAACCACTGTGCCACCATGCTGCCCTAAAGTAAAATGTCTTAACTGAATGGTTCAAAGAGAGAAAGATGGATTTCATTGTAGACAATTGTGTCGTCACCCACTTTAAAAAGGATAGAACAGATTGCTTTATGAATGGGGAAAGGCTGGAAAGAGTGGAGGCCCAAAGAGACTTGGGGCGGTCACATCAACATAGAAAATAGGAGGAGGAGGAGGCCATTCAGCCCTTCGAGCCTGACCCACCATTCAACGCTATCATGGCCGATCCTCTGTCTCAATGCCAGACACCAGCGCTCTCCCCATACACCTCGACACCTTTAGAGTCTAGAAATCTATCTCTTTCCTTCTTAAATATATTCAGTGACTTGGTCTCCACAGCTTTCTGTGGGAGAGAATTCCACAGGTTCACCACCCTCTGAGTGAAGAGGTTTCCCCTCATCTCAGTCCCAAATGGCCTCCCCCGTATCCTGAGACTGTGACCCCTTGTTCCAGACACCCCCAGCCGGAGGGAACAATATCCCTGTATCCAGCCTGTCCAGCACTGTCAGAATTTTATACCTTTCAATTAGATCCCCGCTCACTCTTCTACATTCCAGTGAATACAGGCCCAGCCGACCCAATCTCCCCTCAGACATCAATGCTGCCATCCCAGGAATCAGTCTGGTGAACATTCACTGCTCTCCCTCTGTGGCAAGTACATCCTTCCTCAGATAAGGAGAGGAACACTGCACACAAGACTCCAGGTGTGGTCTCACCGAGGCCCTGTCCAGCTGCAGTAAGACATCCTTGCTCTTCTACTCCAATCCTCTTGCAATGAAGGCCAACATGGGTGGCACAGTGGTTAGCTCTGCTGCCTCACAGTGCCACGGACCTGGGTTCAATTCCAGTCTCGGGTCACTGCCTGTGTGGAGTTTGCACGTTCTCCCCGTGTCTGCGTGGGTTTCCTCCGGGTGCTCCGGTTTCCTCCCACACTCCAAAGATGCGCGCGTTAGGTTGATTGGCCGTGACAAATTGCCCCTTAATGCCAGGGAGATAAGGATATTGTGAGTGAGACTGTGGGACTGTTCTCTATCTGTGTGTGTGTGTGAGACTGTGCGTGTATCTGTGTGTGTGTGTGTGTGTGTGTCTGTGCGTGTATCTGTGTGTGTGTGTGTGTCTGTGTGTGAGACTGTGCGTGTATCTGTGTGTGTGTGTGTGTCTGTGTGTGAGACTGTGCGTGTATCTGTGTGTGTGTGTGTGTCTGTGTGTGAGACTGTGCGTGTATCTGTGTGTGTGTCTGTGTGTGAGACTGTGCGTGTATCTGTGTGTGTGTGTGTGTCTGTGTGTGAGACTGTGCGTGTATCTGTGTGTGTGTGTCTGTGTGTGAGACTGTGCGTGTATCTGTGTGTGTGTGTGTGTGTGTGTGTGAGACTGTGCGTGTATCTGTGTGTGTGTGTGTCTGTGCATCACTGCGTTTGTTGTCAGTGAGTTTGTGTGTGTTTCACTTTCTTCCTGTCTCTCAGTCCCCCAGTCCCAGAATCTGCTTCTCTTTACACAGATGCTGCCTGTCCTGCTCAGTATTCCGGCATTGACTATTTCACAATCTGAGGAGTTGTGAATGCTGCGATCATCAGCGAACATCTCACCTATGGAGGGAAGGTCAGTGATGGAGCAGCTGAAGATGGTGGGGCCTCGGACACTCACCCTGAGGAACTCCTGCAGTGATGTCCCGGGACTGAGAGGATCGGCTTTGAGATAATCGGCACATTGGGGGAAAGCTTGGAAAGCAGAGGATGCTGATTTAAGGTAAATGGCGACAGCGGCAACATGAGGCAATATCTGTGGCTTTGGAGTGATCCTTGTTGTACCCCACTATTAGCTGCTTGCCCACCTGAATATCTCACTGTTACTCTCTGCATTACTATCTCACCCCTATCTGTCAGTGACTCTGCCTCTCTCCATCTCTCCGGGGAAATTATAATGGGGAGCAAAGAAATGGCAGCAGAATTGAACATATACTTTGGTTCTGTCTTCACAAAAGAGGCACAGATAACCTGGCAGAAATGTTAGGGAACCAATGGTTTAGTGAGAGTGTGGAATTGAATTGAAGGAAATCAGTATTAGTAAGAAAATGGTGCTGGGGGAATGAATGGGGTTAAAGGCTGACAAATCCCCAGGGCCTGATAATCTACATCCCAGAGTATTAAAGGAAGCGACGCTGGAAATATTGGATGCATTGCTGGTCATCATCTAAAATTCTATAGACTCTGGAGCAGTTCCTACAGATTGGGGGGTGGCAAATGTAACCCCACTATTTAAAATAATCTTTTCACTTGCGTGTAATTTATCACAGAACACGGGCAGCATGGGCTTATCGAGAATGACGGGATAGTGTTGGGGTGGAGAAGTTATTCCTTCAAGTGGAAATCAGTGTAGTTTTGAAATGTGTTGAGGGTTTCTGCCTCTCTCCATTCAATCCTTCCCAACCTCTCTATCAAGGCTCCTTCTCACTTTCTTCCAGACAATTATTTGTGTTCGAGAGCGGGTGCAGAGGAGATGGAAATGAAACAGACAGACAGTTAACTTCAACACTGTATCTGTCCTGGGAGTGAATGAAGGGGAGTGTCGAGGCAGCTTTACTCTGCATCTAAAGCCTTGCTGTATCTGTCCTGGGAGTATTTAATGGCGACAGTGTAGAGGGAGCTTTACTCTGTATCTAAGTCCATGCTGTATCAATCCTGGGAGTGTTTTGATGTGGGAAAGTGCAGAGGGAGCTTTACTCTGTATCTAACCCCGTGCTGTACCTGTCCTGGGAGTGTTTGATGGGGACATTGGAGAGGAAGCTTTACTCTGTATCTCGCCCCGTGCTCAAACTGTCCTGGGAGTGTTTGAAGGGGACCCGTGTTGAGGGAGCTTTACTCTGTACCTAACCCCGTGCTGTATCTGTCCTTGGAGTGTTTCATGGCGACAGTGTAGAGGGAGCTTTACTCTGTATCTAACCTCGTGCTGTACCTGTCATGGGAGTGTTTGATGGGGGACAGTGTAGAGGGAGCTTTACTCTGTATCTATCCCCGTGCTGTACCTGTCCTGGGAGTGTTTGATGGGGACAGTGTAGAGGGAGCTTGACTCTGTATCTAACCCCGTGCTGTACCTGTCCTGGGAGTGTTTTTTGGGGACAGTGTCGAGGGAGCTTTACTCTGTGTCTAACTCCATGCTGTATCAATCCTGGGAGTGTTTTGATGTGGGAAAGTGCAGAGGGAGCTTTACTCTGTATCTAACACCGTGCTGTACCTGTCCTGGGAGTGTTTGATGGGGACAATTTCAAGGGAGCTTTACTCTGTATCTAACCCCGTGCTGTACCTGTCCTGGGAGTGTTTGATGGGGACAGTGTAGAGGGAGCTTTACTCTGTATTTAACCCCGTGCTGTACCTGTCCTGGGAGTGTTTGATGGGGACAGTGCAGAGGGAGCTTTACTCTGTATCAACCCCATGCTGTACCTGTCCTGCGAGTGTTTGATGGGGACAATTTCAAGGGAGCTTTACTCTGTATCTAACCCCGTGCTGTACCTGTCCTGGGAGTGTTTGATGGGGACAGTGTAGAGGGAGCTTTACTCTGTATCTAGTCCCGTGCTGTACTGTCCAGGGAGTGTTTGATAGAGACAGTGTAGAGGGACCTTTACCCTGTACCTCGCCCATGCTGTACTTGTCCTGGAAGTGATTGATGGGGACAGTGTAGAGGGAGCTTTACTCTGTATCTAAACCCCGTGCTGTACCTGTCCTGGGAGTGTGTGATGGGGACAGTGTAGAGGGAGCTTTACTCTGTATCTAACACCGTGCTGTACCTGTCCTGGGAGTGTTTGATGGGGACAGTGTAGAGGGAACTTGACTCTGCATCAAACCCCGTGCTGTGCTGTCCAGGGAGTGTTTGATAGGGACAGTGTAGGGGGACCTTTCCTCTGTACCTAACCCCGTGCTGTACCTGTCCTGGGAGTGTTTGATAGGGACAGTGTAGAGGGAGCTTTACTCTGTACCTAACCCCGTGCTGTACCTGTCCTGGGAGTGTTTGATGGGGACAGTATAGAGGGAGCTTTACTCTGTATCTAACCCCGTGCTCTTCCTGTCCTGGTCGTGTTTGATGTGGACAGTGTAGAGGGAGCTTTACTCTGTACCTGTCCTGCGAGTGTTTGATGGGGGACAGTGCAGAGGGAGCTTTACTCTGTATCTAAACCCGTGCTGTACCTGTCCTGGGAGTGTTTGATGGGGACAGTGCAGAGGGAGCTTTACGCTGTATCTAACCCCGTGCTGCACCTGTCCTGGGTGTGTTTGATGGGAACAGTGTGGAGGGAGCTTTACTCTGTATCTAACCGCGTGCTGTACCTGTCCTGGGAGTGTTTGATGGGGACATTGGAGAGGAAGCTTTACTCTGTATCTCGCCCCGTGCTCAAACTGTCCTGGGAGTGTTTGAAGGGGACCCGTGTTGAGGGAGCTTTACTCTGTACCTAACCCCGTGCTGTATCTTTCCTTGGAGTGTTTCATGGCGACAGTGTAGAGGGAGCTTTACTCTGTATCTAACCTCGTGCTGTACCTGTCATGGGAGTGTTTGATGGGGGACAGTGTAGAGGGAGCTTTACTCTGTATCTATCCCCGTGATGTACCTGACCTGGGAGTGTTTGATGGGGACGGTGTAGAGGGAGCTTTACTCTGTATCTAACCCCGTGCTGTACCTGTCCTGGGAGTGTTTGATGGGGGACAGTGTAGAGGCAGCTTTACTCTGTATCTAACCCCGTGCTGTACCTGTCCTGGGAGTGTGTGATGGGGGACAGTGTAGAGGGAGCTTTACTCTGTATCTAACCCCGTGCTGTACCTGTCCTGGGAGTGTTTTTTGGGGACAGTGCCGAGGGAGCTTTACTCTGTGTCTAACTCCATGCTGTATCAATCCTGGGAGTGTTTTGATGTGGGAAAGTGCAGAGGGAGCTTTACTCTGTATCTAACACCGTGCTGTACCTGTCCTGGGAGTGTTTGATGGGGACAATTTCAAGGGAGCTTTACTCTGTATCTAACCCCGTGCTGTACCTGTCCTGGGAGTGTTTGATGGGGACAGTGTAGAGGGAGCTTTACTCTGTATTTAACCCCGTGCTGTACCTGTCCTGGGTGTGTTTGATGGGGACAGTGTAGAGGGAGCTTTACTCTGTATCTAACCCCGTGCTGTACCTGTCCTGGGAGTGTTTGATGGGGACACTGTAGAGGGAGCTTTACTCTGTATCTAGTCCCGTGCTGTACTGTCCAGGGAGTGTTTGATAGAGACAGTGTAGAGGGACCTTTCCCCTGTACCTCGCCCATGCTGTACTTGTCCTGGAAGTGATTGATGGGGACAGTGTAGAGGGAGCTTTACTCTGTATCTAAACCCCGTGCTGTACCTGTCCTGGGAGTGTTTGATGGGGACAGTGTAGAGGGAGCTTTACTCTGTATCTAACCCCGTGCTGTCCCTGTCCAGGGAGTGTTTGATGGGGACAGTGTAGAGGGAACTTGACTCTGCATCAAACCCCGTGCTGTGCTGTCCAGGGAGTGTTTGATAGGGACAGTGTAGAGGGAGCTTTACTCTGTACCTAACCCCGTGCTGTACCTGTCCTGGGAGTGTTTGATAGGGACAGTGTAGAGGGAGCTTTACTCTGTACCTAACCCCGTGCTGTACCTGTCCTGGGAGTGTTTGATGGGGACAGTATAGAGGGAGCTTTACTCTGTATCTCACCCTGTGCTCTTCCTGTCCTGGTCGTGTTTGATGTGGACAGTGTAGAGGGAGCTTTACTCTGTACCTGTCCTGCGAGTGTTTGATGGGGGACAGTGCAGAGGGAGCTTTACTCTGTATCTAAACCCGTGCTGTACCTGTCCTGGGAGTGTTTGATGGGGACAGTGCAGAGGGAGCTTTACTCTGCATCAAACCCCGTGCTGTACTGTCCAGGGAGTGTTTGGTAGGGACAGTGTAGAGGGAGCTTTACTCTGTACCTAACCCCGTGCTGTATCTGTCCTGGGAGTGTTTGATGGGGACAGTATAGAGGGAGCTTTACTCTGTATCTAAGCCCGTGCTCTTCCTGTCCTGGTCGTGTTTGATGTGGACAGTGTAGAGGGAGCATTACTCTGTACCTGTCCTGCGAGTGTTTGATGGGGGACAGTGCAGAGGGAGCTTTACTCTGTATCTAACCCCGTGCTGTACCTGTCCTGGGAGTGTTTGATGGGGACAGTGCAGAGGGAGCTTTACTCTGTATCTAACCCTGTGCTGTACCTGTCCAGGGAGTGTTTGATGGGGACAGTGTAGAGGGAGCTTTACTCTGTATCTAACCCTGTGCTGTACCTGTCCAGGGAGTGTTTGATGTGGACAGTGCAGAGGGAGCTTTACTCTGTATCTAACCCTGTGCTGTACCTGTCCTGGGAGTGTGAAGCATCTTGGGATAATACTGTCCAAGGTGCTATATAAATGCAAGTTGTTGTTGTCTGTGTCTGAGTGTCAGCTTCTGTCCAGGACACTGCACGTAACAGAGAATGATTCACTCTGGTCTGCGATTGTACATCTCGTGTGTGTCTCAGTGTCAGCTCTGAAACATGTACAGCACTATCCCATCCTGTTTCTGTGTCTCTCTGCCTCTGTATCTGTATCTCTCCCTCTCGCTCCATCTCTCTCCCCATGACTGAAACAAACTCGAGTTTCAATCCCACACTGGGATGCTGTTCAATGTGAGTTCAGTTTTCCCAGAAATAAAAATCCTCAATTAAAAATTCCTTTGACACAGCAGAGGGAACTTTTCTCAAAGTGAATTTGCGGCTGTCTTGAATTTGAACCCAAGTTTTCAATATGGGGGTGGCATAGTGATGCAGGGGTTAGCACTGCTTCCTCACAGTGCCAGGGACCCGCCTTCGATTCCCAGCATGGGTCACTTTCTGACTGGAGTTTGAACGTCCTTCCCGTGTTTGTGTGGGTTTGCTCTGGGTGCTCCGGTTTCATCCCACACTCCAAAGATAGAACAAAGAAAATTACAGCACGGGAACAGGTCTTTCGGCTCTCCAAGCCTGCACCGACCATGCTGCCTGACTGAACTAAAACCCCCTCCCCTTCCGGGGACCATATCCCTCCATTCCCATCTTATTCATGTCTTTGTCAAGACGCCCTTGAAAAGTCACTATCATATCCGTTTCCACTCCCTCCCCCGGCAACGAGTTCCAGGCACCCACCACACTCTGTGTAAAACAACTTTCCTCCCACATCTCCTTTAAACCTTGCCCCTCGCACCTTAAACCTTTGCCCCCAAGTAATAACTCTTCCACCCTGGGAAAAATCTTCTGACTATCCACTCTGTCCATGCCCCTCATAATCTGGCAGACTTCTATCAGGTGTACAGGTTAGGTGGATTGGCCAAGCTAAATTGTCCCTTAGTGTCAGGAGGATTAGCTGAGGTAAATGTATGGGATTATAGGGATGGGGCCTGGGTGGGATTGTGGTCAGTGCAGACTCGATGGGCCGAATGGCCTCCTGCACTACATGATTCTATGAACCCTGTTCTGTATTTGGTTTGGGATTGTTTGTTGAAAAGTGCAGTTGAAGTGTTACTCTGTAATGCTGGAATTTAGGCTACGGGAAGATTGGATCAAACACTTCAAGATAATAAGGGGAATGGAGAGGACTGATAAAGAACAACTTTTCCTGCTGGTTGGGGAGTCCAGGACTTGGGGACATTGGATTTCAAACAATGTTGAGGATTTTAGACTTGTAGGAGTGGAATTCAGAAACACTTTGCCACACCAGCTGTGATATTAGTTTGGAACTACCTTCTATAATTCGCAGTTGATGCTCAGTCGCTTATTAATGTTTAAATCTGAGGTTGATAGATGATATTTTTATACAGGAGAAGCAATTTAAAATCAATGGGTCAATGTTAAAATGGATGCAGGAACAGAGAGACCTGGGCTTTCAGTTCTTTTTACATCTTAAAGATTCAACCTGGTGCTCAGAATCTGTCAGTTGAATCTACTTTTCCCGCCTGATAAAGTGTCAACAATTGTGTTGGGGAATGTGACAAAAGGTGACATTCCTGCACAGTGGGGTTGGGAGGATGTTTGAAAGGAGATTCAGATTGTATCAGAAAGCGTCAATTAGATTGTGTCTCGTTGCAGAAGGTGCATATTTCACAGGAAATGTCCCGAGATAAAGACTAGTTTCACCGATGTCTGAGTAACTTTCAAAGTCTGCAGACGCATGAAGGGGGCAGAGATATTGTAATATTCAGAGCAGGAGATGGGGGACAATCACAGAATTGAAGATGTGAGGCCATCACTTGTTTCCGAATGTCAGTGTTTAGCTTTTAAACTTTAGTCCTGTGCTAATAATTCCAAGTTTGCAATCCCACACTTTGCTGTTGTGAATTAGAGTTGTGAATTTTCTGAAATTGGTTGTGTAATAAAACTCGGTGCAGGATGCAATGATTCCCATTCTGCCTGCTGCTGCAAAGCCCCCGTGTCTGTCTCAGTTTCATCGTATTTATCAATGATTTGAGATCCTAGAATCATAGAATCCCTGAAGGGCAGACCATTCGGCCCATCGAGTCTGCATCGACCACAATCCCACCCAGGCCCGATTCCCGTAACCCCATATATTTACCCTGTTAATCCTCTGACACTAAGGTCAATTTATCATGGCGAATCCACCTAACCCGCACATGTTTGGACTGTGGGAGGAAACTGGAGCACCCGGAGGAAACCCACGCAGACACTGGGAGAACTCTACACTGACAGCGAGCTGAGGCTGGAATTGAACCTGGGTTCTTGGCGCTGTGCTAACCACTGTGCCACCATGCCGTTCATCATAGATTCCCTAAAGTGCAGAAGGAGGTCCTTTAGTCCATCAAGCCTGCCCCCGACAACAATACCACCCGGGCCTGAATCCCCCTAACACTAAGGGGCAATTGAGCACGGCCAATTAACCTCACCCGCACATCTTTGGAGTGTGGGAGGAAACCGGAGCACCCGGAGGAATCCCACGCAGACACGGGGAGAACGTACAAACTCCACACAGACAGTCACCCGAGGCTGGAATTGAACGTGGGTCCTTGGTGCTGTGGGGGAGCAGTGCTAACCACTGTGCCACCATGCCGCCCGGTGATGAGACAGAAAGTTTCCTACATTTCACAGAAATAGGCAGCATTTTAAGTCTTATAGCCAGAAGCTTCAAATGGCAAAGAGGTATTCCGCTGCATCAGAGGCCATTCAGCTCATTGAGTCTGCACAGACTGGATGACAGAGTATCTTACCCAGGCCCTCACCCCAGCCCTATCCCCATAACCCCATTGCTAATCCATCTAATCTATATATCTTGCGAGTGTGGAAGGTAACCAGAGCACCCGGAGGAAACCCACGCAGACACGGGGAGAATGTGCAAACTCCACACAGTCACCCGAGGCTGGCATTGAACCCGGGTCCCTGGAGCTGTGAGGCAGCAGTACGAACCACTGTGCCACCATGCTGCCCTAAAGTAAAATGTCTTAACTGAATGGTTCAAAGAGTGAAAGATGGATTTCATTGGAGACAATTGTGTGGTCACACACTTTAAAAAGGATAGAACAGATTGCTTTATGAATGAGGAAAGGCTGGAAAGAGTGGAGGCCCAAAGAGACTTGGGGCGGTCACATCAACATAGAAAATAGGAGGAGGAGGAGGCCATTCAGCCCTTCGAGCCTGACCCACCATTCAACACTATCATGGCCGATCCTCTGTCTCAATGCCATACCCCGGGGTTTTCCCCATACACCTCGACACCTTTAGAGTCTAGAAATCTATCTCTTTCCTTCTTAAATATATTCAGTGACTTGGTCTCCACAGCTTTCTGTGGGAGAGAATTCCACAGGTTCACCACCCTCTGAGTGAAGAGGTTTCCCCGCATCTCAGTCCCAAATGGCCTCCCCCGTATCCTGAGACTGTGACCCCTTGTTCCAGACACCCCCAGCCGGAGGAAACAATATCCCTGTATCCAGCCTGTCCAGCACTGTCAGAATTTTATACCTTTCAATTAGATCCCCGCTCACTTTTCTACATTCCAGTGAATACAGGCCCAGCCGACCCAATCTCCCCTCAGACATCAATGCTGCCATCCCAGGAATCAGTCTGGTGAACATTCACTGCTCTCCCTCTGTGGCAAGTACATCCTTCCTCAGATAAGGAGAGGAACACTGTACACAAGACTCCAGGTGTGGTCTCACCGAGGCTCTGTCCAGCTGCAGTAAGACATCCTTGCTCTTCTACTCCAACCCTCTTGCAATGAAGGCCAACATGGGTGTCACAGTGGTTAGCTCTGCTGCCTCACAGTGCAACGGACCCGGGTTCAATTCTGGTCTCGGGTCACTGTCTGTGTGGAGTTTGCACGTTCTCCCCGTGTCTGCATGGGTTTCCTCCGGGTGCTCCGGTTTCCTCCCACACTCCAAAGATGCGCGCATTAGGTTGATTGGCCGTGATAAATTGCCCCTTAATGCCAGGGGGATTAGAATATTGTGAGTGAGACTGTGGGAGTGTTCTCTATTTGTGTGTGTGTGAGACTGTGCGTGTATCTGTGTGTGTGTGTCTGTGTGTGAGACTGTGCGTGTATCTGTGTGTGTGTGTCTGCGTGTGAGACTGTGCGTGTACCTGTGTGTGTGTGTGCGTGTGTGCATCACTGTGTTTGTTGTCAGTGAGTTTGTGTGTGTTTCACTATCTTCCTGTCTCTCAGTCCCCCAGTCCCAGAATCTGCTTCTCTTTACACAGATGCTGCCTGTCCTGCTCAGTATTCCGGCATTGATTATTTCACAATCTGAGGAGTTGTGAATGCTGCGATCATCAGCGAACATCTCACCTATGGAGGGAAGGTCAGTGATGGAGCAGCTGAAGATGGTTGGGGCCTCGGACACTCACCCTGAGGAAGTCCTGCAGTGATGTCCCGGGACTGAGAGGATCGGCTTTGAGATAATCGGCACATTGGGGGAACGCTTGGAAAGCAGAGGATGCTGATTTAAGGTAAATGGCGACAGCTGCAACATGAGGCAATATCTGTGGCTTTGGAGTGATCCTTGTTGTACCCCACTGTTAGCTGCTTACCCACCTGAATATCTCACTGTTACTCTCTGCATTACTCTCTCATCCCTATCTCTCAGTGACTCTGCCTCTCTCCATCTCTCTGGGGAAATTATAATGGGGAGCAAAGAAATGGCAGCAGAATTGAACGTATACTTTGGTTCTGTCTTCACAAAAGAGGCACAGATAACCTGGCAGAAATGTTAGGGAACCAATGGTTTAGTGAGAGTGTGGAATTGAATTGAAGGAAATCAGTATTAGTAAGAAAATGGTGCTGGGGGAATGAATGGGGTTAAAGGCTGACAAATCCCCAGGGCCTGATAATCTACATCCCAGAGTATTAAAGGAAGCGGCGCTGGAAATATTGGATGCTTTGCTGGTCATCATCTAAAATTCTATAGACTCTGGAGCAGTTCCTACAGATTGGGGGGTGGCAAATGTAACCCCACTATTTAAAATAATCTTTTCACTTGCGTGTAATTTATCACAGAACACGGGCAGCATGGGCTTATCGAGAATGACGGGATAGGGTTGTGGTGGAGAAGTTATTCCTTCAAGTGGAAATCAGTGTAGTTTTGAAATGTGTTGAGGGTTTCTGCCTTTCTCCATTCAATCCTTCCCAACCTCTCTGTCGAGGCTCCTTCTCACTTTCTACCAGACAATGATTTGTGTTCGAGAGTGGGTGCAGAGGAGATGGAAATGAAACAGACAGACAGTTAACTTCAACACTGTATCTGTCCTGGGAGTGTATGAAGGGGAGTGTCGAGGCAGCTTTACTCTGCATCTAAAGCCTTGCTGTATCTGTCCTGGGAGTATTTAATGGCGACAGTGTAGAGGGAGCTTTACTCTGTGTCTAACTCCATGATGTATCAATCCTGGGAGTGTTTTGATGTGGGAAAGTGCAGAGGGAGCTTTACTCTCTATCTAACCCCGTGCTGTACCTGTCCTGGGAGTGTTTGAAGGGGACAGTGTAGAGGGAGCTTTACTCTGTATCTAACCCCGTGCTGTAACTGTCCTGGGTGTGTTTGATGGGAACACTGTGGAGGGAGCTTTCCTCTGTATCTAACCCCGTGCTGTACCTGTCCTGGGTGTGTTTGATGGGGACAGAGTAGAGGGAGCTTTACTCTGTATCTAACCCCGTGCTGTAACTGTCCTGGGTGTGTTTGATGGGAACACTGTGGAGGGAGCTTTACTCTGTATCTAACCCCGTGGTGTACCTGTCCTGGGTGTGTTTGATGGGGACAGTGTAGAGGGAGCTTTACTCTGTATCTAACCCCGTGCTGCACCTGTCCTGGGTGTGTTTGATGGGGACAGTGTAGAGGGAGCTTTACTCTGTAGCTAACCCCGTGCTGCACCTGTCCTGGGAGTGTTTGATGGGGACAGTGTAGAGAGAGCTTTATTCTGTATGTAACCCCGTGCTGTACCTGTCCTGGGAGTGTTTGATGGGGATATTGGAGAGGGAGCTTTACTCTGTATCTAACCCCGTGCTGTACCTGTCCTGGGAGTGTTTGATGGGGACATTGGAGAGGGAGCTTTACTCTGTATCTCGCCCCGTGCTGCACCTGTCCTGGGAGTGTTTGAAGGGGACCCGTGTTGAGGGAGCTTTACTCTGTACCTAACCCTGTGCTGTATCTGTCCTTGGAGTATTTCATGGCGACAGTGTCGAGGGAGCTTTACTCTGTACTAACCTCGTGCTGTACCTGTCATGGGAGTGTCTGAAGGGGACAGTGTAGAGGGAGCTTTATTCTGTATCTAACTCCGTGCTGTACCTGTCCTGGGAGTGTTTTCTGGGGACAGTGTACAGCGAGCTTTACTCTGTATCTAACCCCGTGCTGCACCTGTCCTGAGTGTGTTTCATGGGGACAGTGTCGAGGGAGCTTTACTCTGTATCTAACCCCGTGCTGTCCCTGTCCTGGGAGTGTTTGATGCGGACAGTGTCGAGGGAGCTTTACTCTGTATCTAACCCCGTGCTGCACCTGTCCTGAGTGTGTTTGATGGGGACAGTGTACAGCGAGCTTTACTCTGTATCGAACCCCGTGCTGTACCTGTCCTGGGAGTGTTTGATGGGGGCGGTGTAGAGGGAGCTTTACTCTGTATCTAACCCCGTGCTGTACCTGAACTGAGTGTGTTTGGTGAGGACAGTTTAGAGGGAGCTGTACTCTGTATCTAACCCCGTGCTGTACCTGTCCTGAGTGTGTTTGATGGGGACAGTGTACAGCGAGCTTCACTCTGTATCTAACCCCGTGCTGTACCTGTCCTGAGTGTGTTTGATGGGGACAGTGTACAGCGAGCTTTACTCTGTATCTAATCCCGTGCAGCACCTGTCCTGGGAGTGTTTCCTGGGGACAGTGTAGAGGGAGCTTTTCTCTATCTAACCCCGTGCTGTATCTGTCCTGGGAGTGTTTGATGGGGACAGTGCAGAGGGAGCTTTACTCTGTATCTAACCCCGTGCTGTACCTGTCCTGGGTGTGTTTGATGGGGACAGTGCAGAGGGAGCTTTACTCTGTATCTAACCCCGTGCTGTACCTGTCCTGGGAGTGTTTGATGGGGGACAGTATAGAGGGAGCTTTCCTCTGTGTCTAACCCCGTGCTGCACCTGTCCCGAGTGTGTTTGATGGGGACAGTGTACAGCGAGCTTTACTCTGTATCTAATCCCGTGCAGCACCTGTCCTGGGAGTGTTTCATGGGGACAGTGTCGAGGGAGCTTTTCTCTGTATCTAACCCCGTGCTGTATCTGTCCTGGTTGTGTTTGATGGGGACAGTGGAGAGGGAGCTTTCCTCTGTATCTAACCCCGTGCTGCACCTGTCCTGAGTGTGTTTGATGGGGACAGTGTACAGCGAGCTTTACTCTGTATCTAACCCCGTGCTGTACCTGTCCTGGGATTGTTTGATGGGGACGGTGTAGAGGGAGTTTATTCTGTGTCTAATCCCGTGCTGTACCTGTCCTGAGTGTGTTTGCTGGGAACAGTTTAGAGGGAGCTTTACTCTGTATCTCACCCCGTGCTGTACCTGTCCTGGGAGTGTTTGAAGGGGACAGTGTACAGCGAGCTTTACTCTGTATCTAACCCCGTGCTGTACCTGTCCTCGGAGCGTTTGATGGGGATAGTGTAGAGGGATCTTTATTCTGTATCTAATCCGGGGCTGTAACTGTCCTGGGTGTCTTTGATGGGGACAGTGTCGAGGGAGCTTTACTCTGTATCTAACCCCGTGCTGTCCCTGTCCTGGGTGTGTTTGATGCGGACAGTGTCGAGGGAGCTTTCCTCTGTATCTAACCCCGTGCTGCACCTGTCCTGAGTGTGTTTGATGGGGACAGTGTACAGCGAGCTTTACTCTGTATGTAATGCCGTGCTGCACCTGTCCTGGGAGTGTTTCATGGGGACAGTGTAGAGGGAGCTTTACTCTGTATCTAACCCCTTGTTGTACCTGTCCTGGGAGTGTTTGATGGGGACAGTGTCGAGGGAGCTTTACTCTGTATCTAACCCCGTGCTGTATCTGTCCTGGGAGTGTTTGATGCGGACAGTGTCGAGGGAGCTTTACTCTGTGTCTAACCCTGTGCTGCACCTGTCCTGAGTGTGTTTGATGGGGACAGTGTACAGCGAGCTTTACTCTGTATGTAATGCCGTGCTGCACCTGTCCTGGGAGTGTTTCATGGGGACAGTGTAGAGGGAGCTTTACTCTGTATCTAACCCCTTGTTGTACCTGTCCTGGGAGTGTTTGATGGGGACAGTGTCGAGGGAGCTTTACTCTGTATCTAACCCCGTGCTGTATCTGTCCTGGGAGTGTTTGATGCGGACAGTGTCGAGGGAGCTTTACTCTGTGTCTAACCCTGTGCTGCACCTGTCCTGAGTGTGTTTGATGGGGACAGTGTACAGCGAGCTTTACTCTGTATCTAACCCCGTGCTTTACCTGTCCTGAGTGTGTTTGGTGGGGACAGTGTCGAGGGAGCTTTACTCTGTATCTAACCCCGTGCTGTATCTGTCCTGGGAGTGTTTGATGGGGACGGTGTAGAGGGAGCTTAACTCTGTATCTCACCCCGTGCTTTCCCTGTCCTGAGTGTGTTTGATGGGGACAGTGTCGAGGGAGCTTTACTCTGTATCTAACCCCGTGCTGTATCTGTCCTGGGAGTGTTTGATGGGGACAGTTTGGAGGGCGCATTACTCTGTATCTAATCCCGTGCTGCACCTGTCCTGGGAGTGTTTGATGGGGACAGTGTAGAGGGTGCTTTACTCTGTATCTAATCCCGTGCTGTACCTGTCCTGGGAGTGTTTGATTGGGACAGTGTAGAGGGAGCTTTACTCTGTATCAATCCCATGCTGCACCTGTCCTGGGAGTGTTTGATGGGGGACAGTGTAGAGGGAGCTTTACTCTGTATCAATCCCATGCTGCACCTGTCCTGGGAGTGTTTGATGGGGGACAGTGCAGAGGGAGCTTTACTCTGTATCTAACCCCGTGTTGTACCTGTCCTGGGAGTGTTTGATGGGGGACAGTGTAGAGGGAGCTTTACTCTGTATCTCACCCCGTGCTGTATCTGTCCTGGGTGTGTCTGATTGGGACAGTGTTAGGGAGCTTTAGACTGTATCTAACCCCGTGCTGCACCTGTCCTGGGTGTGTTTGATGGGAACAGTATAGAGGGAGCTTTACTCTGTATCTAACCCCGTGCTGCACCTGTCCTGGGAGTGTTTCATGGGGACAATGTAGAGGGAGCTTCTCTCTGTATCTAACCCCGTGCTGTATCTGTCCTGGGTGTGTTTCATGGGGACAGTGTAGAGGGAGCTTTCCTCTGTATCTAACCCCGTGCTGCACCTGTCCTGAGTGTGTTTGATGGGGACAGTGTAGAGGGAGCTTCACTCTGTATCTAACCCCGTGCTGCACCTGTCCTGAGTGTGTTTGATGGGGACAGTGTACAGCGAGCTTTATTCTGTATCTAACCCCGTGCTGTACCTGTCCTGAGTGTGTTTGGTGGGGACAGTGTAGAGGGAGGTTTTCTCTGCATGAAAACACTTGATGAATCCACTCTTCGATCGCTTCAATGTGGGAACAAAGGGGGATCTAATTTTATCCAGTAATTGGATAGAGCTCTTGGGGCTAAAGTGGGATCAGGATGTTGAATTTGATGATCAGCCATGATCATAATGAATGTTGGAGCAGGCTGGAACGGCCGAATGGCCTCCTCCTGCTTCTAGTTTGTGTGTTTATAAATGATGAAAAGGCAGCAGCAGTGGGAGTTCAATATGTGTGGATATTTCACAGCTTGATTCACACAATACACACAGCAATGTCGCTGATATTTTGGAAATGCTGCAAATGTTGTCAAACACAATACGCAGGGCACCTTAATGTTGCAATGTTACTCCCAAACTGTCATCCCACAGGGTCAACATTTCTGTACAATGTGAGTGAATCGTAAGTTAATATAGTTCAGTTTCAATGTTTAAAATAACCAGTCACTTTTCTGTGGCTGCTTTGGGAATGTCAGTGGAATGTAGTTTACAGTAAAGTGTGAACAATTGTATTGGGGAATAATTGGAAGCAGTTTCCATTGAGAGCTTCCTGCATTCTGGAAATGTGTGTGATCTATTCAGAGATTGGAAATGATGGATGAATAAAGATACAGTTCTTTGTTACTGACATTAGATTGTGACCCTTGAAGTTTCACCAGTTCCATGTGCTGAGAGAAAGGAATGATTAAGCAACATCCAGCATTCAAATTCTCCAGAGAAGTTTAAAAGGCAGTGAAAGACTGAATACACAAACTCTGAGACAGACAGACACAACTGTATTCACAGCTTAAACTTCATGTTAGAATCTGCAGAGATGAGATCATGGTTGGAATAAACAAGAGTCCACACTGGGATGCTGAGCAATTTGAGTTCTGTTTTTCCTAAAAGTCAACCTAAAAATCTGCAATTAAAAATTCCTTGGACAGAGCAGAGGGGATTTTACTCTGTGTGTTGTGTTTGGGTTGGAAGTGTTTTCTGAGCAGGGTGGTACAATGGCACAGTGGTTGGCACTGCTGCCTCACAGCGTCAGGAACACGGGTTCAATTCCAGCCTCGGGTGACTGTCTGTGTGGAGTTTACACATTCTCCCCATGTCTGCGTTGGTTTCCTCCGGGTGCCCCGGTTTCCTCCCACACTCCAAAGATATGCGGGCTATTTTGATTGGCTATGCTAAATTACCCCTTAGTGTCCAGGGATGTGTAGGTTCGGGGAATTAGCTCTGGTAAATGCATGGCGTTATGCGGATAGATGCTCTTTCGGAGAGTCAGTACAGACCCGATAGGCTGAATGGCCTCCTTCTGCACTGTGGTGATTGTATGGTTTTTGTGTCGATGAAGATTTACTCTGAAACACTGGGATTGAGGTTAAGGAGTGATTTAATGAAACCCTTCAAAATAATAAGCGAAATGGAGAGGGTTAATAAAGAAGAAAGCTAAAAGCAGAATACTGCAGATGCAGGAATCATGGGTGGCACAGAGGTTAGCACTGCTGCCTCAGAGCGCCAGGGACCCGGGGTCGAATCCACGCTCGGGTCACTGTCTGTGCGGAGTCTGTACATTCTCCCCGTGTCTGCGTGGGTTTCCTCCGCCTGCTCCACTTTCCCCCCACAGTTCGAAAGACACGATGGTTAGGGTGCGTTGGCCATGCTAAATTCTCCCTCAGTGTCGCCGAACAGGCGCTGAAACAAAAACAGAAAATCTCAGCAGGTTTTAATGCAGTGAAACGCATTAAACAGCATCTGTGGAGAGGGAATGGAGCCAATGTTTCGAGTCAGGATGACCCACAGATGCTGATAAAGAGGAACATTTTCTGCTGGTTGGGGAGTCTAGGACTTGGGGGACATTTGATTTTAGACAATGTTTAGTATTTTAGACTTTTAGGAGTGAAATGAAGAAACACTTTGCCACGTGGAACTTACAAAGAAACATAGAAAATAGGAACAGGTGGAGGCCATTCAGCCCTTCCATCCTGCTCCGCCATCCATTGTGACCATGGCTGATCATGGTTTCCTCCGGGTGCTCCGGTTTCCTCCCACAGTCAAAAGATGCCCAGGTTGGTTGATTGGCCGTGACAAATTGACCCTAGTTTCGGGGGGGATCAGCAGGGTAAATGTGTGGTGTTACGGGGATAGGGTGGGATTGTTGTCGGTGCAGGCTCGATGGGCCGAATGGTCTCCTCCTGTTCCTATTTGCTACGTTTCTTTGTAAGTGTCAGGTACAATCTGCGACTGTACATCTTGTGTGTGTCTCAGTGTCAGCTCTGAAACCTGTACAGCACAATCCCATCCTGTTTCAGTCACAGCCTGCCTGTGTATCTGTATCTCCCCCTCTGAAATTAGCTTGTCCTTTTCCTGAATAAGACTGACTACATTTCCAAAGGGCTGGATTCATACAATAAAACAGCAAGCTTTCTTCAAACGATGGTTTGCAAATGTTGGTGAGCTCAGTACACGTGGTACATTAATGTTACAATGAGATAGAATCTGTATTCAGACAACTGTCATCCCAGAGGCTCCAAACTTCACCGTGTTAACATTCTGACCAAACACTAAAGCTTTCCATAAAGCAAGGCTGACAAATTCCAATCCTCCTTTTCCGATGCGCTCTGACTAATATATTTCTTTCACTCACTATCTCTCGGTCCCCCTCTTGATCTTTGTCACTCCCTTTTTCTCACTCACTCAGTCTGTGTTTTCTCTGAATCTCTCTCTCTCTCCCTCTGAGAATCTAGAATGAAACATCAGTCAGCTTTTTTAGGTTTGTTCACAGTGAGCAATTTTCTTCAATGCTTTCTCAGATAAGGAGAGCAAAACTGTACACAATACTGCAGGTGTGGTCTCACTGAGGCCCTGTACAGCTGCAGTAAGACATCCTTGCTCCTGGACTCACATCCTCTTGCAAAGAAGGACAACATCCCATTGGTCTTCCTAACTGCTTGCTTACCTGCACGCTCACTTCCAGTGACTGGTGTATAAGGACATCCAGGTCCCTTTGTACACCATCATTCCCAATCTATCACCATTTAACCTATACTCTGCCATTCTGTTTCTCCGTTCAAAGTGGAAAACATCACATTTATCCACATGTGTGGTGTGTGAGTTTGTGTCCAAATACAGTCAAACTAAGACACAAACTGGGGCTTTAACCACACACACAGTGTTGTGTACAGTTTTATCCTCTTACCTAAGGAAATACATTCTTGTTGAGAGACTTCAATGACGTTTAACTGCATTAATTCCAGGGGTGGAGGGAGTGCCCCCTGAGGAAAGATTCAATAGACTGGACTTTTATTTTATGCACTTTGGAAGAATGAGAGGTGATCTCATTCAAACTCAGAGAGTTCTTACAGGGCCCAGCGGGGTAGAGACATAAAGATTTACACATTGGAAACAAGCCCTTTGGCCAAACGTGTCCATGCCACCCAGATTTTACCATTAAGCTAGTACCATTTGCCTGTTTGACATATATCCCTCCATACCAATCTTCCCAATATAACTGTCTAAATGCTTTCTAAAATATAAAATTGTACCCGCCGCTACTACGACCTCTGGCAGCTTGTTCCAATTCCTCACCACCCTCTGTGTGAAAAGAATTGCCCTCTGGACCCTCTCCTCTCTCACCTTAAACCTGTGCCCTCTGGTTTTAGACTCCTCTCCCTTTTGGAAAAGATGTTGACGAGCTTATCAAAGGACAACAAAAATTACAGCACAGGAACAGGCCCTTCGGCCCTCCAAGCCTGCACCAACCATGCTGCCTGACTGAACTAAAACCCCCTACCCTTCCGGGGACCATATCCCTCTATTCCCATCCTATTCATGTATTTGTCCAGACACTCCGTAAAGCTCACGATTGTGTCTGCTTCCACTACCTCCCCCGGCAGTGAGTTCCAGGCACCCACCACCCTCTGTGTAAAAAACATGCCTCGTACATCTCCTTTAAACCTTGCCTCTCGCACCTGAAACTTATGCCACCGAGTAATTGACTCTTCGACCCAGAGAAAAAGCTTCTGAATATCCACTCTGACCATGCCCCTCATAATCTTGTAGACTTCTACCAGTTCACCCCTCAACCTCTGTCGTTCCAATGAGAACAAATCAAGTTTCTCCAACCTCTCCTCATAGCTAATGCCCTCCATACCAGGCAACATCCTGGTAAATCTTTTCTGAATCCTCTCCAAAGCCTCCACATTTTTCTCGTAGTGTGTCGACCAGAATTGAACACTATATTCCAAGTGCGGATTAACTGAGGTTCTATAAAGCTGCTATATTTATGCCTCATTATTTTATAGACCTCTATAGGACCACGCCTAAGTCAACTCAAGGACAAAAAGTCCCAGACTATCCAGCCTCTCATTATAACTCAAACCATCAAGACCCTGTAGCATCCCAGTAATTCTTTTCTGCGCACTTTCTGGTTTAATAATATCCTTTCTATAATAGGGTGACCAAAACAATACACAGCATTCCAAGTGTGGTCTTACCAATGCCTTGTATAACTTCAACAAGACGTCCCAACACCTGTATTCCATGTTCTGACCAATGAAACCAAGAGTGTGGAATGCCTTCTTCACCACTCTATCCACCTGTGACTCCACTTTCAAGGAGCTATCAATCTGTACCCCGAGATCTCTTTGTTCTGTAACTCTCACCAACACCCTACCATTAACTGAGTAAGTCCTGCGTTGGTTCAATCCACCAAAATGTATCACCTCGCATTTATCTAAATTAAACTCCATCTGCCATTCAACAGCCCACTGGCCGAATTGATCAAGATCCCATTGCAACCCGAGATAACCTTCTTCACTGTCCACTATGCCATAAATGTTGGTGTCATTTGCAAACTTACGAACCATGCCTCCTAAATTCTCATCCAAATCATTAATATAAATGACAAATAACAGTGGACCCAGCACCGATCCCTGAGGCACCCCGCTGGTCACAGGCCTCCAGTTTGACAAAAAAACAACCCTCTACAACCACCTTCTGTCATCAAGCCTATTTTATATCAATTTGGCTACCTCACCCTGGATCCCGTGAGATTTAACCAAATCCTATCTGCTTTTGTTTTTAAATGTTTACAGTTTTAAACACTGAAACCTCTTGCCCTTGTTGGGAATATCAGTGCGGTTTGAGAAAAGCAAACACTGATCCCACACTCAACAGCCCCCAACACAGGACTGAGCAGAGAGTGTGAAATGTGACTGGTGTGAGTGTGGATTGTCTTTTAAAAGTGGGTAAGAAACACTCCCCCATTTTCAAATCTTTACCTTGCTTATGGAGTGTCTCGGACTCCCCTGACACTCACTATCCATCTGAATTAATCTCTATTCCTCACTGTCTAACTGTTACTCTCTGCATTGCTCCCTCTCCCTATCTCTCTGTTACTCTGCATCGCTCCATCTCTCTCTCTCTTCCTCTCTCTCTCTATCCCTCTCATCCACCATGTTGTTTATCGTTAAGGGGTCTAATCACGGAGAATTCAAACACTCTTTCTGTTTCTGTCTTGGCAGAATTAGCAACATGAGTGGAGATTTCAAGACTGGATTCACACAATACAGACAGAACGCTGGTGAGCTCAGTACACGTGGTACCTGAATGTTACAATAAGATAGAATCTGTATTCAGACAACTGTCACCCCACAGGGTCCAAACTTCACCGTGTTAATTTGATTTGATTTGATTGATTTGTATTGGGATGCAGTGAAAAGTATTGTTTCTTGTGCGCTATCCAGACAAAACATTCTGTACATAGAGTACACAGGGAGAAGGAGAGGAAAGGGTGTAGAATATAGTGTTGCAGTTACCGATAGGGTGTAGAGAAAGATCAGCTCACACACACACTCTCTCTTACACACTCTCAGACACACACATAATCTCATACACACACTCTCTCTCTCACACACACACTCTCTCTCTCACACACACACTCTCTCTCTCACACACACACTCTCTCTCTCACACACACACACTGTCACACACACTCTTTCACGCTCACACACTCTCTAACACATGCACTCTCTCACACAGACACACTCACACCCACACATACACGCGCTCTTTCTCTCACACACAAGACTCTCTCTCATACACACGCGCACTCTTACGCACTCACACATACACACGCTCTCTCTCTCACACACACACTCTCTCTCACACACGTACTCTCTCTCTCACACACACACTCTCTCTCACACACGTACTCTCTCTCTCACACACACACTCACACACTCTTTTATGCTCACACACTCTCTCATGCACTCTCTCACATATACACTCTCTCTCTCACACACACACACACACTCACACACAGTCTCTCTCTCTCGCACACTCTCTGTCTCTCTCTAACACTGTCTCTCAAACATTCCCTCTCTCTCTCACACACACACAAACACACACATATTCTCTCTCACTCACACACAATGATGGGGACAGTGTAGAGGGAACTTTACTCTGTATCTAACCCCGTGCTGTACCTGTCCTGGGAGTGTTTGATGGCGTCAGTGTCGAGGGAGCTTTACTCTGTATCTAACCCCGTGCTGTACCTGTCCTGGGAATGTTTGATGCAGACAGTGTAGAGGGAACTTTACTCTGTATCTAACCCTGTGCTGTACCTGTCCTGGGAGTGTTTGATGGGGACAGTGTAGAGGGAGCTTTACTCTGTATCTAACCCTGTGCTGTACCTGTCCTGGGAGTGTTTGATGGGGACAGTGTAGAGGGAACTTTACTTTGCATCTAACCCCGTGCTGTACCTGTCCTGGGAGTGTTTGGTGGGGACAGTGCAGAGGGAGCTTTACTCTGTATCTAAAACTGTGCTGTACCTATCCTGGGAGTGTGTGATGCGGACAGTGTAGAGGGAACTTTACTCTGTATCTAACCCCGTGCTGTACCTGTCCTGGGAGTGTTTGATGGGGACAGTGTAGAGGGAACTTTACTTTGCATCTAACCCCGTGCTGTATCTGTCCTGGGAGTGTTTGATGGGGACAGTGTAGAGGGAACTTTACCCTGTACCGAGCCCATGCTGTCCTTGTCCTGGGAGTGATTGATGGGGACAGTGCAGAGGGAGCTTTACTCTGTATCTAACCCTGTGCTGTACCTGTCCTGGGAGTGTTTGATGGGGACAGTGTAGAGGGAACTTTACTCTGTATCTAACCCCGTGCTGTACCTGTCCTGGGAGTGTTTGATGGGGACAGTGTAGAGGGAACTTTACTTTGCATCTAACCCCGTGCTGTATCTGTCCTGGGAGTGTTTGATGGGGACAGTGTAGAGGGAACTTTACCCTGTACCGAGCCCATGCTGTCCTTGTCCTGGGAGTGATTGATGGGGACAGTGTAGATGGAACTTTACTTTGTATCTAACCCCGTGCTGTACCTGTCCTGGGAGTGTTTGATGGGGACAGTGTAGAGGGAGCTTTACTCTGTATCTAACTTTGAACTGCACCTGTCCTGGGAGTGTTTGATGGGTGCCAGTGTCGAGGGAGCTTTATTCTGTATCTAACCCCATGCTGTACCTGTCCTGGGAGTGTTTGATGGCGTCAGTGTAGAGGGAGCTTTACTCTGTATCTAACCCCGTGCTGTACCTGTCCTGGGAGTGTTTGATGGCGTCAGTGTAGAGGGAGCTTTACTCTGTATCTAACCCCGTGCTGTACCTGTCCTGGGAGTGTTTGATTGGGACAGTGTCGAGGGAGCTTTATTCTGTATCTAACTCCATGCTGTACCTGTCTTGGGAGTGTTTGGTGGGGACAGTGCAGAGGGAGCTTTACTCTGTATCTAACCCCGTGCTGTACCTGTCCTGGGAGTGTTTGATGGGGACAGTGTAGAGGGAGCTTTACTCTGTATCTAACCCCGTGCTGTACCTGTCCTGGGAGTGTTTGATGGGGACAGTGTAGAGGGAGCTTTACTCTGTATCTAACCCCGTGCTGTACCTGTCCTGGGAGTGTTTGATGGGGACAGTGTAGAGGGAGCTTTACTCTGTATCTAACCCCGTGCTGTACCTGTCCTGGGAGTGTTTGATGGGGACAGTGTCGATGGAGCTTTACTCTGTATCTATCCCCGTGCTGTGCCTGTCCTGGGAGTGTTTGATGGGGACAGTGTCGAGGGAGCTTTACTCTGTATCTAACTCCATGCTGTATCAATCCTGGGAGTGTTTTGATGTGGGAAAGTGCAGAGGGAGCTTTACTCTGTATCGAACCCCGTGCTGTACCTGTCCTGGGAGTGTTTGATGGGGACAATTTCAAGGGAGCTTTACTCTGTATCTAACCCCGTGCTGTACCTGTCCTGGGAGTGTTTGATGGGGACAGTGTAGAGGGAGCTTTACTCTGTATTTAACCCCGTGCTGTACCGTCCTGGGAGTGTTTGATGGGGACAGTGCAGAGGGAGCTTTACTCTGTATCTACCCCGTGATGTACCTGTCCTGGATGTGTTTGATGGGGACAGTGTAGAGGGAGCTTTACTCTGTATCTAGTCCCGTGCTGTACTGTCCAGGGAGTGTTTGATAGAGACAGTGTAGAGGGACCTTTACCCTGTACCTCGCCCATGCTGTACTTGTCCTGGAAGTGATTGATGGGGACAGGAGAGAGGGAGCTTTACTCTGTATCTAACCCCGTGCTGTACCTGTCCTGGGAGTGTTTGATGGGGACAGTGTAGAGGGAACTTGACTCTGCATCAAACCCCGTGCTGTGCTGTCCAGGGAGTGTTTGATAGGGACAGTGTAGAGGGAGCTTTACTCTGTATCTAAACCCGTGCTGTACCTGTCCTGGGAGTGTTTGATGGGGACAGTGTGGAGGGAGCTTTACTCTGTATCTAACCCCGTGCTGTACCTGTCCTGGGAGTGTTTGATGGGGACAGTGTAGAGGGACCTTTCCTCTGTACCTAACCCCGTGCTGTACCTGTCCTGGGAGTGTTTGATGGGGACAGTATAGAGGGAGCTTTACTCTGTATCTAACCCCGTGCTCTTCCTGTCCTGGTCGTGTTTGATGTGGACAGTGTCGAGGGAGCTTTACTCTGTACCTGTCCTGCGAGTGTTTGATGGGGGACAGTGCAGAGGGAGCTTTACTCTGTATCTAACCCCGTGCTGTACCTGTCCTGTGAGTGTTTGATGGGGACAGTGCAGAGGGAGCTTTACTCTGCATCAAACCCCGTGCTGTACTGTCCAGGGAGTGTTTGGTAGGGACAGTGTCGAGGGAGCTTTAGTCTGTACCTAACCCCGTGCTGTACCTGTCCTGGGAGTGTTTGATGGGGACAGTATAGAGGGAGCTTTACTCTGTATCTAACACCGTGCTGTACCTGTCCTGGGAGTGTTTTTTGGGGACAGTGTCGAGGGAGCTTTACTCTGTGTCTAACTCCATGCTGTATCAATCCTGGGAGTGTTTTGATGTGGGAAAGTGCAGAGGGAGCTTTACTCTGTATCTAACCCCGTGCTGTACCTGTCCTGGGAGTGTTTGATGGGGACAATTTCAAGGGAGCTTTACTCTGTATCTAACCCCGTGCTGTACCTGTCCTGGGAGTGTTTGATGGGGACAGTGTAGAGGGAGCTTTACTCTGTATTTAACCCCGTGCTGTACCTGTCCTGGGAGTGTTTGATGGGGACAGTGTAGAGGGACCTTTACCCTGTACCTCGCCCATGCTGTACTTGTCCTGGAAATGATTGATGGGGACAGGAGAGAGGGAGCTTTACTCTGTATCTAACCCCGTGCTGTACCTGTCCTGGGAGTGTTTGATGGGGACAGTGTAGAGGGAACTTGACTCTGCATCAAACCCCGTGCTGTGCTGTCCACGGAGTGTTTGATGGGGACAGTGTAGAGGGAGCTTTACTCTGTACCTAACCCCGTGCTGTACCTGTCCTGGGAGTGTTTGATGGGGACAGTATAGAGGGAGCTTTACTCTGTATCTAAGCCCGTGCTCTTCCTGTCCTGGTCGTGTTTGATGTGGACAGTGTAGAGGGAGCATTACTCTGTACCTGTCCTGCGAGTGTTTGATGGGGGACAGTGCAGAGGGAGCTTTACTCTGTATCTAACCCCGTGCTGTACCTGTCCTGGGAGTGTTTGATGGGAACGTGCAGAGGGAGCTTTACTCTGTATCTAACCCTGTGCTGTACCTGTCCAGGGAGTGTTTGATGGGGACAGTGTAGAGGGAGCTTTACTCTGTATCTAACCTAGTGCTGTACCTGTCCTGGGAGTGTTTGATGGGGACAGTGTAGAGGGAGCTTTACTCTGTATCTAAACCCATGCTGTACCTGTCCTGGGAGTGTTTGATGGGGACAGTGTAGAGGGAGCTCTACTCTGTATCTAACCCCGTGCTGTACCTGTCCAGGGAGTGTTTGATGTGGACAGTGCAGAGGGAGCTTTACTCTGTATCTAACCCTGTGCTGTACCTGTCCTGGGAGTGTGAAGCATCTTGGGATAATACTGTCCAAGGTGCTATATAAATGCAAGTTGTTGTTGTGTGTGTCTGAGTGTCAGCTTCTGTCCATGTCCAGGACACTGCAGGTAACAGAGAATGATTCACTCTGGTCTGCGATTGTACATCTCGTGTGTGTCTCAGTGTCAGCTCTGAAACATGTACAGCACTATCCCATCCTGTTTCTGTGTCTCTCTGCCTCTGTATCTGTATCTCTCCCTCTCGCTCCATCTCTCTCCCCATGACTGAAACAAACTAGAGTTTCAATCCCACACTGGGATGCTGTTCAATGTGAGTTCAGTTTCCCAGAAATAAAAATCCTCAATTAAAAATTCCTTTGACACAGCAGAGGGAACTTTTCTCAAAGTGAATTTGCGGCTGTCTTGAATTTGAACCCAAGTTTTCAATATGGGGGTGGCACAGTGATGCAGGGGTTCGCACTGCTTCCTCACAGTGCCAGGGACCCGCCTTCGATTCCCAGCATGGGTCACTTTCTGACTGGAGTTTGAACGTCCTTCCCGTGTTTGTGTGGGTTTCCTCCGGGTGCTCCGGTTTCATCCCACACTCCAAAGATAGAACAAAGAAAATTACAGCACGGGAACAGGTCTTTCGGCTCTCCAATCCTGCACCGACCATGCTGCCTGACTGAACTAAAACCCCCTACCCTTCCGGGGACCATATCCCTCCATTCCCATCTTATTCATGTCTTTGTCAAGACGCCCTTGAAAAGTCACTATCATATCCGTTTCCACTCCCTCCCCCGGCAACGAGTTTCAGGCACCCACCACACTCTGTGTAAAACAACTTTCCTCCCACATCTCCTTTAAACCTTGCCCCTCGCACCTTAAACCTATGCCCCCAAGTAATAACTCTTCCACCCTGGGAAAAATCTTCTGACTATCCACTCTGTCCATGCCCCTCATAATCTGGCAGACTTCTGTCAGGTGTACAGGTTAGGTGGATTGGCCAAGCTAAATTGTCCCTTAGTGTCAGGAGGATTAGCTGAGGTAAATGTATGGGATTATAGGGATGGGGCCTGGGTGGGATTGTGGTCAGTGCAGACTCGATGGGCCGAATGGCCTCCTGCACTGCAGGATTCTATGAACCCTGTTCTGTATTTGGTTTGGGATTGTTTGTTGAAAAGTGTAGTTGAAGTGTTACTCTGTAATGCTGGAATTTAGGCTACGGCATGATTGGATCAAACACTTCAAGATAATAAGGGGAATGGAGAGGACTGATAAAGAACAACTTTTCCTGCTGGTTGGGGAGTCCAGGACTTGGGGACATTGGATTTCAAACAATGGTGAGGATTTTAGACTTGTAGGAGTGGAATTCAGAAACACTTTGCCACACCAGCTGTGATATTAGTTTGGAACTACCTTCTATAATTCGCAGTTGATGCTCAGTCGCTTATTAATGTTTAAATCTGAGGTTGATAGATTATATTTTTATACAGGAGAAGCAATTTAAAATCAATGGGTCAATGTTAAAATGGATGCAGGAACAGAGGGACCTGGGCTTTCAGTTCATGTTTACATCTTAAAGATTCAACCTGGTGCTCAGAATCTGTCAGTTGAATCTACTTTTCCCGCCTGATAAAGTGTCAACAATTGTGTTGGGGAATGTGACAAAAGGTGACATTCCTGCACAGTGGGGTTGGGAGGTTGTTTGAAAGGAGATTCAGATTGTATCAGAAAGCGTCAATTAGATTGTGTCTCGTTGCAGAAGGTGCATATTTCACAGGAAATGCCCCGAGATAAAGATTAGTTTCACCGATGTCTGAGTAACTTTCAAAGTCTGCAGACGCATGAAGGGGGCAGAGATATTGTAATATTCAGAGCAGGAGATGGGGGACAATCACAGAATTGAAGATGTGAGGCCAGCTCCTGTTTCTGAATGTCAGTGTTTAGCTTTTAAACTTTAGTCCTGTGCTAATAATTCCAAGTTTGCAATCCCACACTTTGCTGTTGTGAATTAGAGTTGTGAATTTTCTGAAATTGGTTGTGTAATAAAACTCGGTGCAGGATGCAATGATTCCCATTCTGCCTGCTGCTGCAAAGCCCCCGTGTCTGTCTCAGTTTCATCGTATTTATCAATGATTTGAGATCCTAGAATCATAGAATCCCTAAAGGGCAGACCATTCGGCCCATCGGGTCTGCATCGACCACAATCCCACCCAGGCCCGATTCCCGTAACCCCATATATTTACCCTGTTAATCCCCTGACACTAAGGTCAATTTATCATGGCCAATCCACCTAACCCGCACATGTTTGGACTGTGGGAGGAAACTGGAGCACCCGGAGGAAACCCACGCAGACACTGGGAGAACTCTACACTGACAGCGAGCTGAGGCTGGAATTGAACCTGGGTTCTTGGCGCTGTGCTAACCACTGTGCCACCATGCCGTTCATCATAGAATCCCTAAAGTGCAGAAGGAGGTCCTTTGGTCCATCAAGCCTGCCCCCGACAACAAGACCACCCGGGCCTGAATCCCCCTAACACTAAGGGGCAATTGAGCACGGCCAATTAACCTAACCCGCACATCTTTGGAGTGTGGGAGGAAACCAGAGCACCCGGAGGAAACCCACGCAGACACTGGGAGAACGTACAAACTCCACACAGACAGTCACCCGAGGCTGGAATTGAACATGGGTCCTTGGTGCTGTGGGGGAGCAGTGCTAACCACTGTGCCATCATGTCGCCCGGTGATGAGACAGAAAGTTTGCTACATTTCACAGAAATAGGCAGCATTTTAAGTCTTACAGCTAGAAGCTTCAAATGGCAAAGAGGTATTCCACAGCATAAGAGGCCATTCAGCTCATTGAGTCTGCACAGACTTGATGACAGAGTATCTTCCCCAGGCCCTCACCCCAGCCCTATCCCCATAACCCCATTGCTAATCCATCTAACCTATATATCTTGCGAGTGTGGAAGGTAACCAGAGCACCCGGAGGAAACCCTTGCAGACACGGGGAGAATGTGCAAACTCCACACAGTCACCCGAGGCTGGAATTGAACCCGGGTCCCTGGCGCTGTGAGGCAGCAGTACGAACCACTGTGCCACCATGCCGCCTGAAAGTAAAATGTCTTAACTGAATGGTTCAAAGAGAGAAAGATGGATTTCATTGGAGACAATTGTGTGGTCACCCACTTTAAAAAGGATAGAACAGATTGCTTTATGAATGGGGAAAGGCTGGAAAGAGTGGAGGCCCAAAGAGACTTGGGGCGGTCACATCAACATAGAAAATAGGAGGAGGAAGAGGCCATTCAGCCCTTCGAGCCTGACCCACCATTCAACACTATCATGGCCGATCCTCTGTCTCAATGCCATACCCCAGCGGTCTCCCCATACACCTCGACACCTTTAGAGTGTAGAATTCTATCTCTTTCCTCCTTAAATATATTCAGTGACTTGGTCTCCACAGCTTTCTGTGGGAGAGAATTCCACAGGTTCACCACCCTCTGAGTGAAGAGGTTTCCCCTCATCTCAGTCCCAAATGGCCTCCCCCGTATCCTGAGACTGTGACCCCTTGTTCCAGACACCCCCAGCCGGAGGAAACAATATCCCTGTATCCAGCCTGTCCAGCACTGTCAGAATTTTATACCTTTCAATTAGATCCCCGCTCACTCTTCTACATTCCAGTGAATACAGGCCCAGCCGACCCAATCTCCCCTCAGACATCAATGCTGCCATCCCAGGAATCAGTCTGGTGAACATTCACTGCTCTCCCTCTGTGGCAAGTGCATCCTTCCTCAGATAAGGAGAGGAACACTGTACACAAGACTCCAGGTGTGGTCTCACCGAGGCTCTGTCCAGCTGCAGTAAGACATCCTTGCTCTTCTACTCCAATCCTCTTGCAATGAAGGCCAACATGGGTGTCACAGTGGTTAGCTCTGCTGCCTCACAGTGCAACGGACCTGGGTTCAATTTTGGTCTCAGGTCACTGTCTGTGTGGAGTTTGCACATTCTCCCCGTGTCTGCGTGGGTTTCCTACTGGTGCTCCGGTTTCCTCCCACACTCCAAAATGCGCGCATTAGGTTGATTGGCCGTGATAAATTGCCCCTTAATGCCAGGGAGATTAGGATCTTGTGAGTGAAACTGTGGGACTGTTCTCTATCTGTGTTTGTGTGTGAGACTGTGCGTGTATCTACGTGTGTGTGTGTGTGAGACTGTGCGTGTATCTGTGTGTGTGTGTGTGTGTGCATCACTGCGTTTGTTGTCAGTGAGTTTGTGTGTGTTTCACTATCTTCCTGTCTCTCAGTCCCCCAGTCCCAGAATCTGCTTCTCTTTACACAGATGCTGCCTGTCCTGCTCAGTATTCCGGCATTGACTATTTCACAATCTGAGGAGTTGTGAATGCTGCGATCATCAGCGAACATCTCACCTATGGAGGGAAGGTCAGTGATGGAGCAGCTGAAGATGGTTGGGGCCTCGGACACTCACCCTGAGGAACTCCTGCAGTGATGTCCCGGGACTGAGAGGATCGGCTTTGAGATAATCGGCACATTGGGGGAAAGCTTGGAAAGCAGAGGATGCTGATTTAAGGTAAATGGCGACAGCGGCAACATGAGGCAATATCTGTGGCTTTGGATGATCCTTGTTGTACCCCACTATTAGCTGCTTGCCCTCCTGAATATCTCACTGTTACTCTCTGCATTGCTATCTCATCCCTATCTCTCAGTGACTCTGCCTCTCTCCATCTCTCCGGGGAAATTATAATGGGGAGCAAAGAAATGGCAGAAGAATTGAACGTATACTTTGGTTCTGTCTTCACAAAAGAGGCACAGATAACCTGGCAGAAATATTAGGGAACCAATGGTTTAGTGAGAGTGTGGAATTGAATTGAAGGAAATCAGTATTAGTAAGAAAATGGTGCTGGGGGAATGAATGGGGTTAAAGGCTGACAAATCCCCAGGGCCTGATAATCTACATCCCAGAGTATTAAAGGAAGCGGCGCTGGAAATATTGGATGCATTGCTGGTCATCTTCCAAAATTCTATAGACTCTGGAGCAGTTCCTACAGATTGGGGGGTGGCAAATGTAATCCCACTATTTAAAATAATCTTTTCACTTGCATGTAATTTATCACAGAACACAGACAGCATGGGCTTATCGAGAATGACGGGATAGTGTTGGGGTGGAGAAGTTATTCCTTCAAGTGGAAATCAGTGTAGTTTTGAAATGTGTTGAGGGTTTCTGCCTCTCCCCATTCAATCCTTCCCAACCTCTCTGTCGAGGCTCCTTCTCACTTTCTACCAGACAATTATTTGTGTTCGGGAGCGGGTGCAGAGGAGATTGAAATGAAACGGACAGACAGTTAACTTCAACACTGAGAAATGTGAAGTGATGCACTTTGGACAATAAGTTGAGGAGAGAATCCATAAACCAACTGGGAACAAGTTAAATTGTGTGCAGGTAAAGGGAAACCTTTTATACCTCCATCAATCTGTGTCTCTCTCTTTTTCTCACTCTCTGTGTCTGTGTCTTCTGTCCATCTCTCCCTTTCTGGGAATATCTGTGAAAAATATCCACAAATATCAGGCAGCCATTTGGCCTTTCTTCCCAGTGGCCATTTCGTGTGAACGCAGCACTGAGATATTTCTGACAGAGTTGTCTCTTCACCAAAGTAACGTTAGTATTTTAAATGTGACAGATACGCAGCTATGGAGACACAAACGAGGGCTGTATTCCCGGGAATTTTGGAGGGACAATTTGATCCAAGTTGTCAGGAGAATAATGGAAACTGATAGCACAGAGAGAGAGAAATGTTTCTTGCTGGTTATCCACCTCCTCCAGTCCCACCATCCTCCCATATCTGTTTTCCTTTCATTCTGGCTCCGTGACCATCCACAATTTGAATCGTTTCCCCATTGGGAGCTGTGTCTTCATCTGCGTGGGCTCCAACTCTGGAATTCCTTCCCTGAACGTTTTACTCAAATACATCCATGGGATGTGGGCCTGGCTGGTTCTGCCAGTGTTTACTCCTTGTCCCTAATTGCTCATGAACTGAGTGGCTTGCTAGGCCATTTCAAACAGCATCTAAGAGTCAACCACATTGCTGTGAGGCCGGAGTCACATGTAGGCCCGACCAGGTAAGGACGGCAGATTTCCTTCCATAAAGAACATTAGTGAAGCAGATTGGTTTTCTCCATTTTAATACCTCCTTTTCCTCCAATTAAAATAGTCCATAAAAACCATCTGGCCAAACCTTTGGGACATGTGACCCTAAACTCTCCTGTGACTCGGGGTCAAATTTCTCACATTAAGGCTCCTGTGAAGCATCTTGGGATAATACTGTCCAAGGTGCTATATAAATGCAAGTTGTTGTTGTGTGTGTCTGAGTGTCAGCTTCGGTCCATGTCCAGGACACTGCAGGTAACAGAGAATGATTCACTCTGGTCTGCGATCGTACATCTCGTGTGTGTCTCAGTGTCAGCTCTGAAACATGTACAGCACTATCCCATCCTGTTTCTGTGTCTCTCTGCCTCTGTATCTGTATCTCTCCCTCTCGCTGCATCTCTCTCCCCATGACTGAAAGAAACGAGAGCTTCAATCCCACACTGGGATGCTGTTCAATGTGAGTTCAGTTTTCCCAGAAATAAAAATCCTCAATTAAAAATTCCTTTGACACAGCAGAGGGAACTTTTCTCAAAGTGAATTTGCGGCTGTCTTGAATTTGAACCCAAGTTTTCAATATGGGGGTGGCATAGTGATGCAGGGGTTAGCACTGCTTCCTCACAGTGCCAGGGACCGGCCTTCGATTCCCAGCATGGGTCACTTTCTGACTGGAGTTTGAACGTCCTTCCCGTGTTTGTGTGGGTTTCCTCCGGGTGCTCCGGTTTCATCCCACACTCCAAAGATAGAACAAAGAAAATTACAGCACGGGAACAGGTCTTTCGGCTCTCCAAGCCTGCACCGACCATGCTGCCTGACTGAACTAAAACCCCCTACCCTTCCGGGGACCATATCCCTCCATTCCCATCTTATTCATGTCTTTGTCAAGACGCCCTTGAAAAGTCACTATCGTATCCGTTTCCACTCCCTCCCCCGGCCACGAGTTCCAGGCACCCACCACCCTCTGTGTAAAAAAATTTCCTCTCACATCTCCTTTAAACCTTGCCCCTCGCACCTTAAACCTCTGCCCCCGAGTAATAACTCTTCCACCCTGGGAAAAATCTTCTGACTATCCACTCTGTTCATGCCCCTCATAATCTGGCAGACTTCTATCAGATGTACAGGTTAGGTGGATTGGCCAAGCTAAATTGTCCCTTAGTGTCAGGAGGATTAGCTGAGGTAAATGTATGGGATTATAGGGATGGGGCCTGGGTGGGATTGTGGTCAGTGCAGACTCGATGGGCCGAATGGCCTCCTGCACTACAGGATTCTATGAACCCTGTTCTGTATTTGGTTTGGGATTGTTTGTTGAAAAGTGTAGTTGAAGTGTTACTCTGTAATGCTGGAATTTAGGCTACGGGATGATTGGATCAAACACTTCAAGATAATAAGGGAAATGGAGAGGACTGATAAAGAACAACTTTTCCTGCTGGTTGGGGAGTCCAGGACTTGGGGACATTGGTTTTCAAACAATGTTGAGGATTTTAGACTTGTAGGAGTGGAATTCAGAAACACTTTGCCACACCAGCTGTGATATTAGTTTGGAACTACCTTCTATAATTCGCAGTTGATGCTCAGTCGCTTATTAATGTTTAAATCTGAGTTTGATAGATGATATTTTTATACAGGAGAAGCAATTTAAAATCAATGGGTCAATGTTAAAATGGATGCAGGAACAGAGAGACCTGGGCTTTCAGTTCATTTTTACATCTTAAAGATTCAACCTGGGGCTCAGAATCTGTCAGTTGAATCTACTTTTCCCGCCTGATAAAGTGTCAACAATTGTGTTGGGGAATGTGACAAAAGGTGACATTCCTGCACAGTGGGGTTGGGAGGTTGTTTGAAAGGAGATTCAGATTGTATCAGAAAGCGTCAATTAGATTGTGTCTCGTTGCAGAAGGTGCATATTTCACAGGAAATGCCCCGAGATAAAGACTAGTTTCACCGATGTCTGAGTAACTTTCAAAGTCTGCAGACGCATGAAGGGGGCAGAGATATTGTAATATTCAGAGCAGGAGATGGGGGACAATCACAGAATTGAAGATGAGAGGCCGTCTCTTGTTTCCGAATGTCAGTGTTTAGCTTTTAAACTTTAGCCCTGTGCTAATAATTCCAAGTTTGCAATCCCACACTTTGCTGTTGTGAATTAGAGTTGTGAATTTTCTGAAATTGGTTGTGTAATAAAACTCGGTGCAGGATGCAATGATTCCCATTCTGCCTGCTGCTGCAAAGCCCCCGTGTCTGTCTCAGTTTCATCGTATTTATCAATGAGTTGAGATCCTAGAATCATAGAATCACTGAAGGGCAGACCATTCGGCCCATCGAGTCTGCATCGACCACAATCCCACCCAGGCCCGATTCCCGTAACCCCATATATTTACCCTGTTAATCCCCTGACACTAAGGTCAATTTATCATGGCCAATCCACCTAACCCGCACATGTTTGGACTGTGGGAGGAAACTGGAGCACCCGGAGGAAACCCACGCAGACACTGGGAGAACTCTGCACTGACAGCGAGCTGAGGCTGGAATTGAACCTGGGTTCTTGGCGCTGTGCTAACCACTGTGCCACCATGCCGTTCATCATAGATTCCCTAAAGTGCAGAAGGAGGTCCTTTCGCCCATCAAGCCTGCCCCCAACAACAAGACCACCCGGGCCTGAATCCCCCTAACACTAAGGGGCAATTGAGCACGGCCAATTAACCTCACCCGCACATCTTTGGAGTGTGGGAGGAAACCGGAGCACCCGGAGGAAACCCACGCAGACACTGGGAGAACGTACAAACTCCACACAGACAGTCACCCGAGGCTGGAATTGAACGTGGGTCCTTGGTGCTGTGGGGGAGCAGTGCTAACCACTGTGCCATCATGTCGCCCGGTGATGAGACAGAAAGTTTGCTACATTTCACAGAAATAGGCAGCATTTTAAGTCTTATAGCGAGAAGCTTCAAATGGCAAAGAGGTATTCCGCTGCATAAGAGGCCATTCAGCTCATTGAGTCTGCACAGACTTGATGACAGAGTATCTTACCCAGGCCCTCACCCCAGTCCTATCCCCATAACCCCATTGCTAATCCATCTAACCTACATATCTTGCGAGTGTGGAAGGTAACCAGAGCACCCGGAGGAAACCCACGCAGACACGGGGAGAATGTGCAAACTCCACACAGTCACCCGAGGCTGGAATTGAACCCGGGTCCCTGGCGCTGTGAGGCAGCAGTACGAACCACTGTGCCACCGTGCTGCCCTAAAGTAAAATGTCTTAACTGAATGGTTCAAAGAGAGAAAGATGGATTTCATTGGAGACAATTGTGTGGTCACCCACTTTAAAAAGGATAGAACAGATTGCTTTATGAATGGGGAAAGGCTGGAAAGAGTGGAGGCCCAAAGAGACTTGGGGCGGTCACATCAACATAGAAAATAGGAGGAGGCCATTCAGCCCTTCGAGCCTGACCCACCATTCAACGCTATCATGGCCGATCCTCTGTCTCAATGCCATACCCCAGCGGTCTCCCCATACACCTCGACACCTTTAGAGTGTAGAATTCTATCTCTTTCCTTGTTAAATATATTCAGTGACTTGGTCTCCACAGCTTTCTGTGGGAGAGAATCCCACAGGTTCACCACCCTCTGAGTGAAGAGGTTTCCTCTCATCTCAGTCCCAAATGGCCTCCCCCGTATCCTGAGACTGTGACCCCTTGTTCCAGACACCCCCAGCCGGAGGAAACAATATCCCTGTATCCAGCCTGTCCAGCACTGTCAGAATTTTATACCTTTCAATTAGATCCCCGCTCACTCTTCTACATTCCAGTGAATACAGGCCCAGCCGACCCAATCTCCCCTCAGACATCAATGCTGCCATCCCAGGAATCAGTCTGGTGAACATTCAGTGCTCTCCCTCTGTGGCAAGTACATCCTTCCTCAGATAAGGAGAGGAACACTGTACACAAGACTCCAGGTGTGGTCTCACCGAGGCTCTGTCCAGCCGCAGTAAGACATCCTTGCTCTTCTACTCCAATCCTCTTGCAATGAAGGACAACATCCCATTGGTCGTCCTAACTGCTTGCTGTAGCTGCATGCTTGCTTTCAGTGACTGGTGTTCTCAGATACCCAGGTCCCTTTGTGCAACATTTCCCAATCTATCAACATTCAACTAATACTCTGCCATTCTCTTCCTCCGTCCAAAGTGGATAACGTCACATTTATCCACATTATTCTGCATCTGCCATGTATTTCCCCACTCACTCAACTTGTCTAAATCACCCTGAAGCCTCTTAACATCCTCCTCATCACTCACATTCCCACCAAGTTTCATCTCATCAGCAAACTTGAGAATATTACGTTTGGTTTCCTCATCCAAATCACTGATGTGTTTTGTGAATAGCTGGGACCCAAGAACTGACCCCTGCGGGACCCCACTCGTCACTGCCTGTTACTTAGAAAAAGATTCATTTATTCCTGTCTGTGCGGAGTCCGCATGTTCTCCCTGTGTCTGCGTGGGTTTCCTCCGGATGCTCCGGTTTCCTCCCTCAGTCTGAAAGATGTGCTGTTTAGGGTGCATTGGCCGTGCTAAATTCTCCCTCAGTGTTACCCGAACAGGCGCCGGAGGTTGGTGACTAAGGGATTTTCACAGTAACTTCATTACCGTGTTAATGTAAGCCGACTTGTGACACTAATACATAAACTTCTAAACTTCTTTCAATTCTAAATTAGGAAGCACTTCTTCACACGAGATGTGGTTAAAGTTTGGTACTGTCTTCTGTAAATGAGCCCTCCCTATATCCCCCAGTCCCACCATCCTCTGATATCTGTTTTCCTTTAATCCTGGCTCCCTGACCATTCCCCATTTTAATCCTTTCACCATTGGGGTCTGCAGTTCACTGTGTGGCTCCAACTCTGGAATTCCTTCCCAAAACTCTCTGTCTTCATACCTCCCTTTCCACCATTCAGACACTTCCTAATAACAACCCCTTTTTGACCAGATCTTTGGGGCAATTCTTTTGTCCCTAAACTCGCCTGTGACTCGGCTTCTAATTTTTCACTCCAGGCTCCTGTGAAGCATCTGAGGACGTTTCTGTTCAAGGTGCTATATCAATGCAGGTTGTTGTTTTATGTGTCTGAGTGTCAGTTTCTCTCAATGTCCAGGACACTGCAGGTAACAGAGAATGATTCATTCCCCACTCAACCATTACCATCAAGCCACGGGGTCAACCTGGCATCCCTTAAAAATGAGGTGTCAACCTGGTGAAGCTCCCAAACAGGAGCGGGCAGCACGGTGGCACCAGTGGTTAGCACTGCTGTATCACAGCACCAGGGACACAAGTTCATATCCAGCCTCGGGTCACTATCTGCATGGGTTTCCTCCGAGTGCCGCTCTTCCTTCTCTCAGCCCAAAGATGTGCGGGTTCGGTGGATTGGCCATGCTAACATTCCCCATAGTCTTAGGGGGATTAGCAGGGTAAATACTTTGACTTGATTAATTATTTTGATTTGATTTATTATTATCATATTAGTATACAGTGAAAAGTCTTGTTTCTTGCGCGCTATGATAATCCTCTTGCAATGAAGGCCAACATGGGTGTCACAGTGGTTAGCTCTGCTGCCTCACAGTGCAACGGACCCGGGTTCAATTTTGGTCTCGGGTCACTGTCTGTGTGGAGTTTGCACGTTCTCCCCGTGTCTGCGTGGGTTTCCTCCGGGTGCTCCGGTTTCCTCCCACACTCCAAAGATGCGTGCGTTAGGTTGATTGGCCGTGATAAATTGCCCCTTAATGCCAGGGGGATTAGGATATTGTGAGTGAGACTGTGGGACTGTTCTCTATCTGTGTGTGTGTGAGACTGTGCGTGTATCTATGTGTGTGTGTGCATCACTGCGTTTGTGTGTGTTTCACTATCTTCCTGTCTCTCAGTCCCCCAGTCCCAGAATCTGCTTCTCTTTACACAGATGCCGCCTGTCCTGCTCAGTATTCCGGCATTGACTATTTCACAATCTGAGGAGTTGTGAATGCTGCGATCATCAGCGAACATCTCACCTATGGAGGGAAGGTCAGTGATGGAGCAGCTGAAGATGGTTGGGGCCTCGGACACTCACCCTGAGGAACTCCTGCAGTGATGTCCCGGGACTGAGAGGATCGGCTTTGAGATAATCGGCACATTGGGGGAAAGCTTGGAAAGCAGAGGATGCTGATTTAAGGTAAATGGCGACAGCGGCAACATGAGGCAATATCTGTGGCTTTGGAGTGATCCTTGTTGTACCCCACTATTAGCTGCTTGCCCTCCTGAATATCTCACTGTTACTCTCTGCATTACTATCTCATCCCTATCTCTCAGTGACTCTGCCTCTCTCCATCTCTCCGGGGAAATTATAATGGGGAGCAAAGAAATGGCAGAAGAATTGAACGGATACTTTGGTTCTGTCTTCACAAAAGAGGCACAGATAACCTGGCAGAAATGTTAGGGAACCAATGGTTTAGTGAGAGTGTGGAATTGAATTGAAGGAAATCAGTATTAGTAAGAAAATGGTGCTGGGGGAATGAATGGGGTTAAAGGCTGACAAATCCCCAGGGCCTGATAATCTACATCCCAGAGTATTAAAGGAAGCGGCGCTGGAAATATTGGATGCATTGCTGGTCATCTTCCAAAATTCTATTGACTCTGGAGCAGTTCCTACAGATTGGGGGGTGGCAAATGTAACCCCACTATTTAAAATAATCTTTTCACTTGCGTGTAATTTATCACAGAACACGGGCAGCATGGGCTTATCGAGAATGATGGGATAGTGTTGGGGTGGAGAAGTTATTCCTTCAAGTGGAAATCAGTGTAGTTTTGAAATGTGTTGAGGGTTTCTGCCTCTCCCCATTCAATCCTTCCCAACCTCTCTGCCGAGGCTCCTTCTCACTTTCTACCAGACAATTATTTGTGTTCGGGAGCGGGTGCAGAGGAGATTGAAATGAAACGGACAGACAGTTAACTTCAACACTGAGAAATGTGAAGTGATGCACTTTGGACAATAAGTTGAGGAGAGAATCCATAAACCAACTGGGAACAAGTTAAATCATGTGCAGGTAAAGGGAAACCTTTTATACCTCCATCAATCTGTGTCTCTCTCTTTTTCTCACTCTCTGTGTCTGTGTCTTCTGTCCATCTCTCCCTTTCTGGGAATCTGTGAAAAATATCCACAAATATCAGGCAGCCATTTGGCGTTTCTTCCCAGTGGCCATTTCGTGTGAACGCAGCACTGAGATATTTCTGACAGAGTTGTCTCTTCACCAAAGTAACGTTAGTATTTTAAATGTGACAGATACGCAGCTATGGAGACACAAACGAGGGCTGTATTCCCGGGAATTTTGGAGTGTCAGGGACAATTTGATCCAAGTTGTCAGGAGAATAATGGAAACTGATAGCACAGAGATAGAGAAATGTTTCTTGCTGGTTATCCACCTCCTCCAGTCCCACCATCCTCCCATATCTGTTTTCCTTTCATTCTGGCTCCGTGACCATCCACAATTTGAATCGTTTCCCCATTGGGAGCTGTGTCTTCATCTGCGTGGGCTCCAACTCTGGAATTCCTTCCCTGAACGTTTTACTCAAATACATCCATGGGATGTGGGCCTGGCTGGTTCTGCCAGCGTTTACTCCTCGTCCCTAATTGCTCATGAACTGAGTGGCTTGCTAGGCCATTTCAAACAGCATCTAAGAGTCAACCACATTGCTGTGAGGCTGGAGTCACATGTAGGCCCGACCAGGTAAGGACGGCAGATTTCCTTCCATAAAGAACATTAGTGAAGCAGATTGGTTTTCTCCATTTTAATACCTCCTTTTCCTCCAATTAAAATAGTCCATAAAAACCATCTGGCCAAACCTTTGGGACATGTGACCCTAAACTCTCCTGTGACTCGGGGTCAAATTTCTCACGTTAAGGCTCCTGTGAAGAAATCTTGGGATAATACTGTTCAAGGTACTATATAAATGCAAGTTGTTGTTGTGTGTGTCTGAGTGTCAGCTTCTGTCCATGTCCAGGACACTGCAGGTAACAGAGAATGATTCACTCTGGTCTGCGATCGTACATCTCGTGTAGGTCTCAGTGTCAGCTCTGAAACATGTACAGCACAATCCCATCCTGTTTCTGTGTCTCTCTGCCTCTGTATCTGTATCTCTCCCTCTCGCTCCATCTCTCTCCCCATGACTGAAAGAAACGAGAGTTTAAATCCCACACTGGGATGCTGTTCAATGTGAGTTCAGTTTTCCCAGAACTAAAAATCCTCAATTAAAAATTCCTTTGACACAGCAGAGGGAACTTTTCTCAAAGTGAATTTGCGGCTGTCTTGAATTTGAACACAAGTTTTCAATATGGGGGTGGCACAGTGATGCAGGGGTTAGCACTGCTTCCTCACAGTGCCAGGGACCCGCCTTCGATTCCCAGCATGGGTCACTTTCTGACTGGAGTTTGAACGTCCTTCCCGTGTTTGTGTGGGTTTCCTCCGGGTACTCCGGTTTCATCCCACACTCCAAAGATAACTACAGCACGGGAACAGATCTTTCGGCTCTCCAAGCCTGCACCGACCATGCTGCCTGACTGAACTAAAACCCCCTACCCTTCCGGGGACCATATCCCTCCATTCCCATCTTATTCATGTCTTTGTCAAGACGCCCTTGAAAAGTAACTATCGTATCCGTTTCCACTCCCTCCCCCGGCAACGAGTTCCAGGCACCCACCACCCTCTGTGTAAAAAAACTTTCCTCCCACATCTCCTTTAAACCTTGCCCCTCGCACCTTAAACCTCTGCCCCCGAGTAATAACTCTTCCACCCTGGGAAAAAGCTTCTGTCTATCCACTCTGTCCATGCCCCTCATAATCTGGCAGACTTCTATCAGGTGTTCAGGTTAGGTGGATTGGCCAAGCTAAATTGTCCCTTAGTGTCAGGAGGATTAGCTGAGGTAAATGTATGGGATTATAGGGATGGGGCCTGGGTGGGATTGTGGTCAGTGCAGACTCGATGGGCCGAATGGCCTCCTGCACTGCAGGATTCTATGAACCATGTTCTGTATTTGGTTTGGGATTGTTTGTTGAAAAGTGTAGTTGAAGTGATACTCTGTAATGCTGGAATTTAGGCTACGGGATGATTGGATCAAACACTTCAAGATATTAAGGGGAATGAAGAGGACTGATAAAGAACAACTTTTCCTGCTGGTTGGGGAGTCCAGGACTTGGGGACATTGGATTTCAAACAATGTTGAGGATTTTAGACTTGTAGGAGTGGAATTCAGAAACACTTTGCCACACCAGCTGTGATATTAGTTTGGAACTACCTTCTATAATTCGCAGTTGATGCTCAGTTGCTTATTAATGTTTAAATCTGAGGTTGATAGATGACATTTTTATGCAGGAGAAGCAATTTAAAATCAATGGGTCAATGTTAAAATGGATGCAGGAACAGAGAGACCTGGGATTTCAGTTCATTTTTACATCTTAAAGATTCAACCTGGTGCTCAGAATCTGTCAGTTGAATCTACTTTTCCCGCCTGATAAAGTGTCAACAATTGTGTTGGGGAATGTGACAAAAGGTGACATTCCTGCACAGTGGGGTTGGGAGGTTGTTTGAAAGGAGATTCAGATTGTATCAGAAAGCGTCAATTAGATTGTGTCTCGTTGCAGAAGGTGCATATTTCACAGGAAATGCCCCGAGATAAAGACTAGTTTCACCGATGTCTGAGTAACTTTCAAAGTCTGCAGACGCATGAAGGGGGCAGAGATATTGTAATATTCAGAGCAGGAGATGGGGGACAATCACAGAATTGAAGATGTGAGGCCATCTCCTGTTTCCGAATGTCAGTGTTTAGCTTTTAAACTTTAGTCCTGTGCTAATAATTCCAAGTTTGCAATCCCACACTTTGCTGTTGTGAATTAGAGTTGTGAATTTTCTGAAATTGGTTGTGTAATAAAACTCGGTGCAGGATGCAATGATTCCCATTCTGTTTGCTGCTGCACAGTCCCCGTGTCTGTCTCAGTTTCATCGTATTTATCAATGATTTGAGATCCTAGAATCATAGAATCCCTAAAGGGCAGACCATTCGGCCCATCGAGTCTGCATCGACCACAATCCCACCCAGGCCCGATTCCCGTAACCCCATATATTTACCCTGTTAATCCCCTGACACTAAGGTCAATTTATCATGGCCAATCGACCTGACCCGCACATGTTTGGACTGTGGGAGGAAACTGGAGCACCCGGAGGAAACCCACGCAGACACTGGGAGAACTCTACACAGACAGCGAGCTGAGGCTGGAATTGATCCCGGGTCCCTGGCGCTGTGAGGCAGCAGTACGAACCACTGTGCCACCGTGCCGCCCTAAAGTGAAATGTCTTAACTGAATGGTTCCAAGAGTGAAAGATGGATTTCATTGGAGACAATTGTGTGGTCACCCACTTTAAAAAGGATAGAACAGATTGCTTTATGAATGGGGAAAGGCTGGAAAGAGTGGAGGCCCAAAGAGACTTGGGGCGGTCACATCAACATCGAAAATAGGAGGAGGAGGAGGCCATTCAGCCCTTCGAGCCTGACCCACCATTCAACACTATCATGCCCGATCCTCTGTCTCAATGCCATACCCCAGCGCTCTCTCCATACACCTCGACACCTTTAGAGTCTAGAAATCTATCTCTTTCCTTCTTAAATATATTCAGTGACTTGGTCTCCACAGCTTTCTGTGGGAGAGAATTCCACAGGTTCACCACCCTCTGAGTGAAGAGGTTTCCCCTCATCTCAGTCCCAAATGGCCTCCCCCGTATCCTGAGACTGTGACCCCTTGTTCCAGACACCCCCAGCCGGAGGAAACAATATCCCTGTATCCAGCCTGTCCAGCACTGTCAGAATTTTATACCTTTCAATTAGATCCCCGCTCACTCTTCTACATTCCAGTGAATACAGGCCCAGCCGACCCAATCTCCCCTCAGACATCAATGCTGCCATCCCAGGAATCAGTCTGGTGAACATTCACTGCTCTCCCTCTGTGGCAAGTACATCCTTCCTCAGATAAGGAGAGGAGCACTGCACACAAGACTCCAGGTGTGGTCTCACCGAGGCTCTGTCCAGCTGCAGTAAGACATCCTTGCTCTTCTACTCCAATCCTCTTGCAATGAAGGACAACATCCCATTGGTCGTCCTAACTGCTTGCTGTAGCTGCATGCTTGCTTTCAGTGACTGGTGTTCTCAGATACCCAGGTCCCTTTGTGCAACATTTCCCAATCTATCACCATTCAACTAATACTCTGCCATTCTCTTCCTCCGTCCAAAGTGGATAACGTCACATTTATCCACATTATTCTGCATCTGCCATGTATTTCCCCACTCACTCAACTTGTCTAAATCACCCTGAAGCCTCTTAACATCCTCCTCATCACTCACATTCCCACCAAGTTTCATCTCATCAGCAAACTTGAGAATATTACGTTTGGTTCCCTCATCCAAATCACTGATGTGTTTTGTGAATAGCTGGGACCCAAGAACTGACCCCTGCGGGACCCCACTCGTCACTGTCTGTTACTTAGAAAAAGATTCATTTATTCCTGTCTGTGCGGAGTCCGCATGTTCTCCCTGTGTCTGCGTGGGTTTCCTCCGGATGCTCCGGTTTCCTCCCTCAGTCTGAAAGATGTGCTGTTTAGGGTGCATTGGCCATGCTAAATTCTCCCTCAGTGTTACCCGAACAGGCGCCGGAGGTTGGTGACTAAGGGATTTTCACAGTAACTTCATTACCGTGTTAATGTAAGCCGACTTGTGACACTAATACATAAACTTCTAAACTTCTTTCAATTCTAAATTAGGAAGCACTTCTTCACACGAGATGTGGTTAAAGTTTGGTCCTGTCTTCTGTAAATGAGCCCTCCCTATATCCCCCAGTCCCACCATCCTCTGATATCTGTTTTCCTTTAATCCTGGCTCCCTGACCATTCCCCATTTTAATCCTTTCACCATTGGGGTCTGCAGTTCACTGTGTGGCTCCAACTCTGGAATTCCTTCCCAAAACTCTCTGTCTTCATACCTCCCTTTCCACCATTCAGACACTTCCTAATAACAACCCCTTTTTGACCAGATCTTTGGGGCAATTCTTTTGTCCCTAAACTCGCCTGTGACTCGGCTTCTAATTTTTCACTCCAGGCTCCTGTGAAGCATCTGAGGACGTTTCTGTTCAAGGTGCTATATCAATGCAGGTTGTTGTTTTATGTGTCTGAGTGTCAGTTTCTCTCAATGTCCAGGACACTGCAGGTAACAGAGAATGATTCATTCCCCACTCAACCATTACCATCAAGCCACGGGGTCAACCTGGCATCCCTTAAAAATGGGGTGTCAACCTGGTGAAGCTCCCAAACAGGAGCGGGCAGCACGGTGGCACCAGTGGTTAGCACTGCTGTATCACAGCACCAGGGACACAAGTTCATATCCAGCCTCGGGTCACTATCTGCATGGGTTTCCTCCGAGTGCCGCTCTTCCTTCTCTCAGCCCAAAGATGTGCGGGTTTGGTGGATTGGCCATGCTAACTTTCCCCATAGTCTTAGGGGGATTAGCAGGGTAAATACTTTGACTTGATTAATTATTTTGATTTGATTTATTATTATCATATTAGTATACAGTGAAAAGTCTTGTTTCTTGCGCGCTATGATAATCCTCTTGCAATGAAGGCCAACATGGGTGTCACAGTGGTTAGCTCTGCTGCCTCACAGTGCAACGGACCCGGGTTCAATTTTGGTCTCAGGTCACTGTCTGTGTGGAGTTTGCACGTTCTCCCCGTGTCTGCGTGGGTTTCCTCCGGGTGCTCCGGTTTCCTCCCACACTCCAAAGATGCGTGCATTAGGTTGATTGGCCGTGATAAATTGCCCTTAATGCCAGGAGGATTAGGATATTGTGAGTGAGACTGTGGGACTGTCCTCTATCTGTGTGTGTGTGTGAGACTGTGCGTGTATCGATGTGTGTGCATCACTGCGTTTGTGTGTGTTTCACTATCTTCCTGTCTCTCAGTCCCCCAGTCCCAGAATCTGCTTCTCTTTACACAGATGCTGCCTGTCCTGCTCAGTATTCCGGCATTGACTATTTCACAATCTGAGGAGTTGTGAATGCTGCGATCATCAGCGAACATCTCACCTATGGAGGGAAGGTCAGTGATGGAGCAGCTGAAGATGGTTGGGGCCTCGGACACTCACCCTGAGGAACTCCTGCAGTGATGTCCCGGGACTGAGAGGATCAGCTTTGAGATAATCGGCACATTGGGGGAACGCTTGGAAAGCAGAGGATGCTGATTTAAGGTAAATGGCGACAGCGGCAACATGAGGCAATATCTGTGGCTTTGGAGTGATCCTTGTTGTACCCCACTATTAGCTGCTTACCCACCTGAATATCTCACTGTTACTCTCTGCATTACTATCTCATCCCTATCTCTCAGTGACTCTGCCTCTCTCCATCTCTCCGCGGAAATTATAATGGGGAGCAAAGAAATGGCAGAAGAATTGAACGTATACTTTGGTTCTGTCTTCACAAAAGAGGCACAGATAACCTGGCAGAAATGTTAGGGAACCAATGGTTTAGTGAGAGTGTGGAATTGAATTGAAGGAAATCAGTATTAGTAAGAAAATGGTGCTGGGGGAATGAATGGGGTTAAAGGCTGACAAATCCCCAGGGCCTGATAATCTACATCCCAGAGTATTAAAGGAAGCGGCGCTGGAAATATTGGATGCATTGCTGGTCATCTTCCAAAATTCTATAGACTCTGGAGCAGTTCCTACAGATTGGGGGGTGGCAAATGTAACCCCACTATTTAAAATAATCTTTTCACTTGCGTGTAATTTATCCCAGAACACGGGCAGCATGGGCTTATCGAGAATGATGGGATAGTGTTGGGGTGGAGAAGTTATTCCTTCAAGTGGGAATCAGTGTAGTTTTGAAATGTGTTGAGGGTTTCTGCCTCTCCCCATTCAATCCTTCCCAACTACTCTGTCGAGGCTCCTTCTCACTTTCTACCAGACAATTATTTGTGTTCGGGAGCGGGTGCAGAGGAGATTGAAATGAAACAGACAGACAGTTAACTTCAACACTGAGAAATGTGAAGTGATGCACTTTGGACAATAAGTTGAGGAGAGAATCCATAAACCAACTGGGAACAAGTTAATTCATGTGCAGGTAAAGGGAAACCTTTTATACCTCCATCAATCTGTGTCTCTCTCTTTTTCTCACTCTCTGTGTCTGTGTCTTCTGTCCATCTCTCCCTTTCTGGGATATCTGTGAAAAATATCCACAAATATCAGGCAGCCATTTGGCGTTTCTTCCCAGTGGCCATTTCGTGTGAACGCAGCACTGAGATATTTCTGACAGAGTTGTCTCTTCAATAAGGAAAGTTAGTATTTTAAATGTGACAGATATGCAGCTATGGAGACACAAACGAGGGCTGTATTCCCAGGAATTTTGGAGTGTCAGGGACAATTTGATCCAAGTTGTCAGGAGAATAATGGAAACTGATAGCACAGAGAGAGAGAAATGTTTCTTGCTGTTTATCCACCTCCTCCAGTCCCACCATCCTCCCATATCTGTTTTCCTTTCATTCTGGCTCCGTGACCATCCACAATTTGAATCGTTTCCCCATTGGGAGCTGTGTCTTCATCTGCGTGGGCTCCAACTCTGGAATTCCTTCCCTGAACGTTTTACTCAAATACAACCATGGGATGTGGGCCTGGCTGGTTCTGCCAGCGTTTACTCCTCGTCCCTAATTGCTCATGAACTGAGTGGCTTGCTAGGCCATTTCAAACAGATTCTAAGAGTAAACCACATTGCTGTGAGGCTGGAGTCACATGTAGGCCCGACCAGGTCAGGACGGCAGATTTCCTTCCATAAAGGACATTACTGAAGCAGATTGGTTTTCTCCATTTTAACACCTCCTTTTCCTCCAATTAAAATAGTCCATAAAAACCATCTGGCCAAACCTTTGGGACATGTGACCCTAAACTCTCCTGTGACTCGGGGTGAAATTTCTCACATTCAGGCTCCTGTGAAGCATCTTGGGATAATACTGTCCAAGGTGCTATATAAATGCAAGTTGTTCCAGGAGAATATTGGAAACTGGTTGAACCATAGAATCCCAGTGCAGAAGGAGGCCATTGAGCCCATCGAGTCTGCACCGAATCTCTGACAGAGGATCTGAGCCAAACCCTTTCCGCTACCCATTCCCCAAAGCCCCACACATTTACCATGGCCAATCCACCTCATCTAAACATCTTTGGATACTAAGGGGCAATTTAGCATGGCCAGTCCAACTAACCTCGACATCTTTGGACTGTGGGAGGAAACCGGAGCACCCGGAGGAAACCCATGCAGAATCGGGGAGAACGTGCAAATTCTACACAGTCACCCAAGGCTAGAATTGAACCCGGGCCCCTGGCACTGTGAGGCAGCAGTGCTAACCACTGTGCCACCGTGCCTATGGGCCTTCCCCAGCTCTTCCTGTCCCACCATCCTGCGATATCTGTTTTCCTTTCATTCTGGCTCCCAGACCAACCCCAATTTTAATAGTTTCACATTGTGAGTGAGACTGTGGGAGTTTTCTCGATCTGTGTGTGTGTGTCTGTGTGTGAGACTGTGCGTGTACCTGTGTGTGTGTGTCTGTGCATCACTGCGTTTGTTGTCAGTGAGTTTGTGTGTGTTTCACTATCTTCCTGTCTCTCAGTCCCCCAGTCCCAGAATCTGCTTCTCTTTACACAGATGCTGCCTGTCCTGCTCAGTATTCCGGCATTGACTATTTCACAATCTGAGGAGTTGTGAATGCTGCGATCATCAGCGAACATCTCACCTATGGAGGGAAGGTCAGTGATGGAGCAGCTGAAGATGGTTGGGGCCTCGGACACTCACCCTGAGGAACTCCTGCAGTGATGTCCCGGGACTGAGAGGATCGGCTTTGAGATAATCGGCACATTGGGGGAAAGCTTGGAAAGCAGAGGATGCTGATTTAAGGTAAATGGCGACAGCGGCAACATGAGGCAATATCTGTGGCTTTGGAGTGATCCTTGTTGTACCCCACTATTAGCTGCTTGCCCTCCCGAATATCTCACTGTTACTCTCTGCATTACTATCTCATCCCTATCTCTCAGTGACTCTGCCTCTCTCCATCTCTCCGCGGAAATTATAATGGGGAGCAAAGAAATGGCAGAAGAATTGAACGTATACTTTGGTTCTGTCTTCACAAAAGAGGCACAGATAACCTGGCAGAAATGTTAGAGAACCAATGGTTTAGTGAGAGTGTGGAATTGAATTGAAGGAAATCAGTATTAGTAAGAAAATGGTGCTGGGGGAATGAATGGGGTTAAAGGCTGACAAATCCCCAGGGCCTGATAATCTACATCCCAGAGTATTAAAGGAAGCGGCGCTGGAAATATTGGATGCATTGCTGGTCATCTTCCAAAATTCTATAGACTCTGGAGCAGTTCCTACAGATTGAGGGGGTGGCAAATGTAACCCCACTATTTAAAATAATCTTTTCACTTGCGTGTAATTTATCACAGAACACGGGCAGCATGGGCTTATCGAGAATGATGGGATAGTGTTGGGGTGGAGAAGTTATTCCTTCAAGTGGAAATCAGTGTAGTTTTGAAATGTGTTGAGGGTTTCTGCCTCTCCCCATTCAATCCTTCCCAACCTCTCTGTCGAGGCTCCTTCTCACTTTCTACCAGACAATTATTTGTGTTCGGGAGCGGGTGCAGAGGAGATTGAAATGAAACGGACAGACAGTTAACTTCAACACTGAGAAATGTGAAGTGATGCACTTTGGACAGTAAGTTGAGGAGAGAATCCATAAACCAACTGGGAACAAGTTAAATTGTGTGCAGGTAAAGGGAAACCTTTTATACCTCCATCAATCTGTGTCTCTCTCTTTTTCTCACTCTCTGTGTCTGTGTCTTCTGTCCATCTCTCCCTTTCTGGGAATCTGTGAAAAATATCCACAAATATCAGGCAGCCATTTGGCGTTTCTTCCCAGTGGCCATTTCGTGTGAACGCAGCACTGAGATATTTCTGACAGAGTTGTCTCTTCACCAAAGTAACGTCAGTATTTTAAATGTGACAGATACGCAGCTATGGAGACACAAACGAGGGCTGTTTTCCCGGGAATTTTGGAGTGTCAGGGACAATTTGATCCAAGTTGTCAGGAGAATAATGGAAACTGATAGCACAGAGATAGAGAAATGTTTCTTGCTGGTTATCCACCTCCTCCAGTCCCACCATCCTCCCATATCTGTTTTCCTTTCATTCTGGCTCCGTGACCATCCACAATTTGAATCGTTTCCCCATTGGGAGCTGTGTCTTCATCTGCGTGGGCTCCAACTCTGGAATTCCTTCCCTGAACGTTTTACTCAAATACATCCATGGGATGTGGGCCTGGCTGGTTCTGCCAGCGTTTACTCCTCGTCCCTAATTGCTCATGAACTGAGTGGCTTGCTAGGCCATTTCAAACAGCATCGAAGAGTCAATGACATTGCTGTGAGGCTGGAGTCACATGTAGGCCCGACCAGGTAAGGACGGCAGATTTCCTTCCATAAAGAACATTAGTGAAGCAGATTGGTTTTCTCCATTTTAATACCTCCTTTTCCTCCAATTAAAATAGTCCATAAAAACCATCTGGCCAAACCCTAAACTCTCCTGTGACTCGGGGTCAAATTTCTCACATTAAGGCTCCTGTGAAGCATCTTGGGATAATACTGTCCAAGGTGCTATATAAATGCAAGTTGTTGTTGTGTGTGTCTGAGTGTCAGCTTCTGTCCATGTCCAGGACACTGCAGGTAACAGAGAATGATTCACTCTGGTCTGCGATCATACATGTCGTGTGTGTCTCAGTGTCAGCTCTGAAACATGTACAGCACTATCCCATCCTGTTTCTGTGTCTCTCTGCCTCTGTATCTGTATCTCTCCCTCTCGCTGCATCTCTCTCCCCATGACTGAAAGAAACGAGAGCTTCAATCCCACACTGGGATGCTGTTCAATGTGAGTTCAGTTTTCCCAGAAATAAAAATCCTCAATCAAAAATTCCTTTGACACAGCAGAGGGAACTTTTCTCAAAGTGAATTTGCGGCTGTCTTGAATTTGAACCCAAGTTTTCAATATGGGGGTGGCATAGTGATGCAGGGGTTAGTTCTTCACCCTGTCAACATTGTTCATCATTCTGAACACCTCGATAAGGTCACTTCTTAATCTTCTCTGCTCCAAGGAGAATAAGGCCAATTTCTCTCATCGTTCCTTGGATCTAAAATTTCTCATTCCTGGAATCATTCGAGTGAATCTCCTTTGCACTCTCTCTCTCTCTCTGCCTCTCTCGAGGACTTTAACGTCCTTCCTTAAATATGGTGCCCAGAACTGATCACAGTGCTCCGAATGTGATCTGTCCAATGATTTGTAGAGTTGTAGCATCACTTCCTTGCTTTTATACTCTATGCCTCTCTTTATAAACCCAAGGATCCTATCAGGCTTCTTAACAACTGTTTCATCTTGCCTGGCCACCTTCAGAGAATGAATCACTTGAAACCCAAGACCCATCTGCTCCTGTACTCCCCTCAACGTTGTACCATTGAGTCTGTATCGTCTCCCCATGTTTCTTCCACCTAAATGCATTCCCTCCCATTTCGCTGCATTGAAATTCATCTCCCAGGTGTCTGCCCATTTGGCCAACTTGTCCATGTCCCTCTGAAGTCGCTCAGTGTCATCCTCACAATTCACTCTTCTCCCGAGCTCAGCGTCATCTGCAAATTTGGAGATTGTGCGTTCAACCCCCGTCGCTAAGCTGTTAATATAAATCAGAAAAAGCAAGGATCCCAACACTGATCCCTGGGGAACACCACTTTCAACTCGTCTCCAGTCTGAGAAATGCCCATCTCTACCTCCCCTCTGTTTCCTATCTCTTACCAAACTTCTAATCCATGCTGCCAAGGACTCATCCATCCCAAATATTTCTCATTTGCTGATTTGCATGTTAGTGGAGCGGTGTAAAAGGCATGTGGAACGCTTGCCTTTTTCAGTCGAGGCATAGATTACAAAAGCAGGGTAGTCATGTTGGAGCTGTATAAAACTTTGGTGAGGCCACAGCTGGAGTACTGTGTGCGGTTCTGGTCGCCACATTATAGGAAGGGTGTGAATGCACTGGACAGGATGGAGAGGAGATTCACCAGGATGCATCTGAGCTGGAGTGTTTCAGCTATGAAGAGAGCTGTGGGCCACACGGTGGCACAGTTGTTATCACTGCTGCATCACAGCGCCAGGGACCCAGGTTCGATTCCCGGCTCAGGTCACTGTCTGTGTGAAGTCTGCACGTTCTCTCCGTGTCTGCGTGCCTTTCCTCTGGGCGCTGCGGTTTCCTCCCACAGTGCGAATGATGTGCTGGTTAGGGTGCATTGGCCGTGGTAAATTTTCTCTCAGTGGAACCGAACACCAGAGTGTGGCATCTGGGGAATTATCACCGTAACTTCACAGTGTTAATGCAAGCCTACTTGTGACACGAATAAACAAAATTAAAAATGAGATGTTGAGTAGGCTTGTGTTGTATTCATTGGAGCAGAGAAGACTGGGGGGGCGACCTGATTGAGGTGGAGAAGATTATGAGAGACATGAAGAGTGTGGATAGGGCGCAGCTGTTCCCCTTAGTTGAAGGGTCAGTCACGAGGGGACATAGGCTCAAGGTGAGGGGCAGGAGGTTTGGGGGGGATGTGAGGAAAATCTGTTTTACCCACAGGGTGGTGCCAGTCTGGAATGCGCTGCCTGGGAGGTTGGCAGAGGCAAGTTGCCTCACATCCTTTAAAAAGTAGCTGGATAAGCACTTGGCACATCATCACATTCAGGGCTATGGGCCAAGTGCTGGTAAATGGGGTGAGGTCGGTATGTTAGGTGGTCCTCACGTGTCGGTGCAGACTCGATGGGCCGAAGGGTCTCTTCTGCACTGTATGAATCTGTGATGAGGAAATGTTTTTACCGTAGTGACTGCTGGTATCTGGAATGTTCTGCCTTGATTCGCTGTAAGGATTCGCATTCCAACCATTATTCATGTAAATTGTGTCTGTGTCTTTATAAACTCTGTTTGTGAACAGAATTCCCACTCACCTGAAGAAGGGGCTTGGAGCTCCGAAAGCTTGTGTGGCTTTTGCTACCAAATAAAGCTGTTGGACTTTAAGCTGGTGTTGTTAAACTTCTTACTGTGTTTACCCCAGTCCAACGCCGGCATCTCCACATCATGTTCTGCCTGAGTCAGAGGTGGGAGAAGATTCCATCAAGAGGAAATTGAATGGGAAGCTGAAGGGAAAATATTGACAGGGTTACGGGGAGAGGGTGGAGGATTGGGAATAGTGAAACTGCTCTTGCAGTGTGTCGATCCAGGCTCCACGGGCTGAATGGCCTCCTGTGCTGTCCCCATTCTATGATTCACACACAAGTTAACTTCCCAGTGTCTATTAGGCCCCACTCGTTCCTCCATGATCAGTTCCAGCATTTCAAGCTCAGATCCCAGTACTTTTTAGTTGGGGCATTGAGGAGTAAAACAGAAATAGGAATGAGAGTGTCGGTGCGCTTATGTTTTTGTATTTCTGTGTGTGTGTGTGTGTCTGTGTGTGTGTGTCTGTGTGTGTGTGTGTGTGTGTGTGTGTGTGAGAGAGAGAGAGAGAGAGAGAGAGAGACAGTTTCTAAGTGTGTGCAAGTGTCTATTTCAATGTGTGTTTCTGTGTGTGTGATTGTGTTTCTCTGCGTGTGTCTGTGAGTGTGTGTCTGTGTGTGTGTCTCTCTCTGTGTCTTTGTGCATGTGTGTCTGTGAGTGTGTGTTTGTGTCTCTCTGCGTGTGTGTCCGTGAGTGTGTGTTTGTGTCTCTGTGTGTGTGTGTCCGTGAGTGTCTGTGTGTCTCTCTCTTTGTCAGTGCATGTGTGTCTATGAGTGTGTGTGTGTGTGTGTGTGTCTGTATCTCTGTGAGTGCGTGTGCGTCTGTGTGTGTGTGTGTGTGTGTGTGTTTGTCATGATCTGTTTGAGTGGTGGAGCAGGCTCGATGGGTCAAATGGCCTCCAACTGCACATATTTGAGATTCAAATACATTGACACACATGCATGCTGACACTCACACACACACACACACACACACAGACACACACACACACACACACACACACACACACAGAGACACATGCATGCTGACACACAGACACACACACACAGACACACACACACACACAGAGACACATGCATGCTGACACACACACACACACACACAGACACACACACACAGAGACACATGCATGCTGACACACACAGACACACACACAGAGACACACACACAGACACACACACACAGACACACACACACCCACACACACAGAGTCACACACACACAGAGACACACACACACACACACCCACACACACACAGAGACACACACACACACACAGACACACACACACACACAGACACACACACACACACCCACACACACACACAGAGACACACACACACACAGACACACACACACACAGACACACACACACCCACACAAACTCAGAGACACACACACACACAGACACACACAGACACACACACACAGACACACACACACACAGACACACACACACAGACACACACACACACACACAGAGACACAGACACACACACACACACGCACACACACAGAGACACAGACACACACACACAGACACACACACACAGACACACGCACACACACAGAGACACAGACACACACACACACACACACACACAGAGACACACACACACACACAGACACACACACACACAGACACACACACACCCACACAAACTCAGAGACACACACACACACAGACACACACACACACAGACACACACACACAGACACACACACACACACACAGAGACACAGACACACACACACACGCACACACACAGAGACACAGACACACACACACACAGACACACACACACAGACACACACACACAGACACACACACACACACACAGACACAGACACACACACAGACACACACACACGCACACAGTGAAATATATACACAGTATTGACATATTTATTGACCATTTAATGTGACTGAATACTACACATCCTGGTTTGCCGATGACACAAAACATTAGACAGCATTGTAAGCAGCATCGCTGGAAACATCAGATTGCAGAGTTATTCCTATTTTGTACATGGACATACTGGTGGAGAGGTTTCAGTGCAGGGAAATGTAATTTGACACAACTTAGATTTAAAAGGGAGAGAACAACGTACTTTAATAAATGATGAAATGACAGAAACAGTGGAAGCTCCAAATGTCCAGATATTTCACTGCTGAATTCGCACAATACACACAGCAATGGATCTGATATTGCGGAATTGTTGTAAATGTGGTTAATCTCAGTACGGAGGCTGTCTTCATGTTACAATGTTAATCTGATCACTCTCATCAAAACAGGGTCAACATTTCTGTACAATGTGAGTCAATCATCAGCTCAAATAGTTCAGGTTCAGTGTTTAAAATAACCAGTCACTTTTCTGTGGCTGCTTTGGGAATGTCAGTGGAATGTAATTTACAGTAAAGTGTGAACAATTGTATTGGGGAATAATTGGAAGCAGTTTCCATTGAGAGCTTCCTGCATTCTGGAAATGTGTGTGATCCATTCAGAGATAGGAAATGATGGATGAATAAAGATGCAGTTTGTTGTGAATTACATGAGATTGTCTGCCTTGAAGATTCACAAGTTCCATGTGCTGAGAGAAAGGAATGATTAAACAATGTCTATAATTCAAATCCTTCAGACAAGTGAAAAAGCAGGAGAACAACTGAATCCACAAACGCTGCCACAGACAGTATTCGAAGCTTCAACTTCATGTTTGAATGTGAAGGGCTGATTGAAATAAACAGGAGGCCACACTGGGATGCTGAGCAATTTGATTCCTGTTTTTCCTAAACTTCAAAATAAAAATCTGTGCTGAAACATTCCTTGGACAGAGCAGAGGGAATTTTACTCTGTATTTAGCCCATTCCAGTATTTGTGTTGTGAACATTTGATGAACAGTGCAGATTAAACATTATTCTTAACCGCTGGAATTTAAGTTGGGGGCTGATTTAATCAAACATTGAAAATAATGAGGGAAAGGGAGAGGCTGATAAAGAACAAGTTTTTCTGCTGGCTGGGAACTCCAGGATTTGGGAATATTTGAATGTTAGCCTCATTTTAGAATTGTAGAAATGGAAACATTGCCAGATGTGGTGTGGAGTTAGTTTGAAACAATCTTCTGCAAATGGCTATTGATGCTCAGTCACTTGTTATTATTTTAAACCTGGGGTTGATAGATTTTCCTTCGTCCAAGGGGTTAAGAGACAGAGAGTTAGATCACAGATCAGCCAGGATCTTATTGAATATTGGAACAGGCTTTCAGGAAGATTGTTCCAGATTCCAAACACCCTCTTGATGAAGTGCTTTTTCTCACTTCACTTCTGATCCATTTCCCCATCATTTAGAATCTGTGCCCTCTTGTTCCTGACCATCTCTTGAGAGGGAAGAGTTTCTCACTCTTTAACCTGTGGATACCCCTTAGGATCTTGAATCTCTCTCTCAAGTCTCACCTCAGCCTTCTTTTCTCCAAGGAAAACAGTCCAACCTCTCCAATCTACCCTCGTAGCTACGGATCTTATTCCCTGGAATCATTCTTGTGAATCTCCTCTGCACTCTCTCCAATGTCTTCACATCCCTCCTCAAGTACGGTACCCAGAACTGGGCACAGTCTCCAGATGAGGCTTAACGAGTGTCTTATACAAGTTCAATATGAACTCCTTACTCTTGTCCTCAATTCCTCCATTAATAAAAGCTGGGATACCATATACTTCATTTACTGCTCTGTCAAAGTGCCCTGCCACCTTCACTGACGTATGTACATATTAGAATCATAGAATCCCTACAGTGCAGAAGGAGGCCATACAGCCCATCGAGCCTGCGCTGACAACATTCCCACCCAGGCCCTATCCCCGTGATGCAACGTATTTACCCTGATAATACTGGCATGAATTGAGAAATGGTTAACGGACAGAAAACAGAGCTTGGGTACAAATGGGTCATTTTCAGGGTGCCAGGCTGTGACCAGCGGCTTATCACAAGGATCAGTCCGCGGGAGCCCAGCTATTCACAATCCATATAATTGATTTGGACGTTTGGGATCAAATGTAATATTTCCGAGTTTGCAGATGACATGAAAGCAGGTGGAAGTGTGAGTTGTGAGGAGGATGTAGACTCTTCAAGGGGATGTGGGAGAGGCTGAATTAGTGGTGAAACCACACACGGAGTGTTGTGTACAGTTTTATCCTCTTACCTAAGGAAAGACATTCTTGTCCGAGAGGGACTTCAATGACATTTCACTGCATTAATTCCTGGGATGGAGGGATTGTCCTCTGAGGAAAGAAAATGGACTTTTACTTTATGCACTTGAGAAGCATGAGAGGTGACCTCATTCAAACTTGGACAATTCTTACAGGGCTCAGCAGGGTCGAGTCATAGAGGTTTACAGCATGGAAACGCGCTTTGGCCCAACTTGTCCATGCCGCCCAGTTTTTACCATTAAGCTAATCACAATTGCCTGTGTTTCGCCCATATCCCTCTATACCAATCTTACCCATGTAACTGTCTAAATGCTTTTTAAAACATAAAATTGTACCCGCCCCTGCTACTGCCCCTGGCAGCTCATTCCAGACACTCACCACCCTCTGTGTGAAAAGAATTGCCCTCTGGATCCTTTTGTATCTCTCCCCTCTCACCTTAAACCTATGCCCTCTAGTTTTAGACTCCCCTACCTTTGGGAGAAGATATTGACTATCTCGCTGATCTATGCCCCTCATTATTTTACAGACCTCTATAAAATCTCCCCTCAGTCTTCTACGCTACAGGGAAAAAAGTCCCAGTCTCTGCAACCTCTCCTTAAAACCCAAACCATCATGTCCCGGTAGCATCCAAGTAAATCGTTTTTGCACTCTTTCTAGTTTAATAATATCCATTCTAAAATAGGGTGACCAGAACTGTACACAGTATTCCAAGCGTGGCCTTAACAATGTCTTGTACAACTTCAACAAGACGTCCCAACTCCTGTATTCAATGTTCTGACCAATGAAACCAAGCGTGCCGAATGCCTTCTTCACCACTCTGTCCACCTGTGACTCCACTGTCAAGAAGCTATGAACATGTACCCCGAGATCTTTTTGTTCTATAACTCTCCCCAACCCCCAAACATGAGCTGAGTAGATACAGGAAGGATGTTTCCCCCGGCTGGAGGCGGTGGGGGGGGGGGGGGGGGGGGGGGCGGTGTCTAGAACCATGGCATAGTCGCAGAGTAAGGGGGCAGGACATTTAGGACTGAGAAAAGGACATAAGAAATAGGAGCAGGAGAAGGCCATCTAGCCCCTCGAGCCTGCCCCGCATTCAATAAGATCATGGCTGATCTGAAGTGGATCAGTTCCACTTACCCACCTGATCCCTATAACCCCTAATTCCCTTACCGATCAGGAATCCATCTATCCGTGATTTAAACATATTCAACGAGGTAGCCTCCACCACTTCAGTGGGCAGAGAATTCCAAAGATTCACCACCCTCTGAGAGAAGAAGTTCCTCCTCAACTCTGTCCGAAACTGACCCCCCTTTATTTTGAGGCTGTGCCCTCTAGTTCTAGCTTCCTTTCTAAGTGGAAAGAATCTCTCCACCTCGACCCTATCCAGCCCCTTCATTATCTTATCGGTCTCTATAAGATCCCCACTCAGCCTTCTAAATTCCAACGAGTACAAACCCACTCTGCTCAGTCTCTCCTGATAATCAACACCCCTCATCTCAGGTATCAACCTGGTGAACCTTCTCTGCACTCCCTCCAAGGCCAATATATCCTTCCGCAAATAAGGGGACCAATACTGCACACAGTATTCCAGCTGCGGCCTCACCAATGCCCTGTACAGATGCAGCAAGACATCTCTGCTTTTATATTCTATCCCCCTTGCGATATAGGCCAACATCCCGTTTGCCTTCTTGATCACCTGTTGCACCTGCAGACTGGGTTTTTGCGTCTCATGCACAAGGACCCCCAGGTCCCTTTGCACAGTAGCATGTTGTAATTTTTTTCCATTTAGATAATAATCCGATTTGCTATTATTTCCTCCAAAGTGAATAACCTCGCATTTGTCAACGTTATACTCCATCTGCCAGATCCTCGCCCACTCACTCAGCCTGTCCAAATCTCTCTGCAGACCTTCTACGCCCTCCACACGATTCACTTTTCCACTTATCTTTGTGTCGTCTGCAAACTTTGTTACCCGACACTCAGCCCCCTCCTCCAGATCGTCTATATAAATGGTAAAAAGTTGAGGCCCCAGTACCGATCCCTGCGGCACGCCACTAGTGACCATCCGCCAACCAGAAAAGCACCCATTTATTCCGACTCTCTGCTTTCTGTGAGGAGGAATTTCTTCCCTCAGAGTCATAGAGTGGTACAGTGAAGAAAAGGCCCTTCGACCCATTGAGTCTGCACCAACAGTAACTACCACTAAAGTTGTGCTAATCCAATTTTCCAGCTCTTGTACCATATCTTTGAATGTTGTGATGTTTCATAAGAACATAAGAAATAGGAGCAGGAGTAGGCCATCGAGCCCCTCGAGCCTGCCCCGCCATTCAATAAGATCATGGCTGATCTGAGTGAATGTGTAATGTTTCAAGTGCTCATCCAAATGCTTTTGAAAGGTTGTAAGGTTTCCGACCTCCACTGCCTTCCCAGGCAGTACATTCCTGATTCCCATCACCCTCTGAGTGAATGTTTTTCTCAACTCTCCTCTGAATATCCTGCCCTTTGCCCTAAAACTATGTCCCCTCATGATTGACCCCTCAACCAAGGGGAACAGCTGTTTCATATTCATCCTGTCCATACCCCTCATAATCTTACACACCTCAATCAGCCTTCTCTGCTCTAAAGAAAACAATCCAAACCTATCCAGTCTCTCCTTATAGCTCAAATACTCCATCCCAGGCAACTTGCTGCTGAGCCTCCTCTGTACCCCCTCCAGTGCTATCATATCCTTCCTCTGGTGTGGTGACCAGATCTGCACACGGTACTCCAGCAGTGGCCTAACCAACACTCTGTACAACTCCAACATTAACTCTTTGCTCTTCTACTCTGCGCCATGACTGATAAAAGCAAGTGTCTCATCTGCCTTCTTTACCACTTGATTCACCTGCTCTGCTGCCTTCAGGGATCTGTGAATAATTGCCCAAGATCCATATGTTCCTCTGAGCTTCCCAGTGTCCTGCAACTCATTAAATACTCCCTTGCCTTGTTACTGCTTCCAAAGTGCATCACCTCGCACCTATCAGGGTCAAATACCATCTGCCACTGCTCTGCCTATCTGAACAACCCAGCGATATCTTCCTGTAACCTACAACCTTCTTCCCTATTAACCATCCTACCAATCCTGGTGTCATCTGGAACCTTGCTTATCATTGCCCCCACATTATCATCTGTCTCATTTATGTGTAACAATAATAAGCCCCCCAGCACGGAGCCTTGTGGTGCACCACTGGACACCGGCCTCCAGCCACTCAAACAGCCTTCCAACACCACCCTTTGTGTCCAATTACTAAACCAGTTTCCGATCCATCTCGCCAAGTTTTCCTGAATACCATGTGCTTCCAGGATGGTGAATCTTTGGAATTCCCTATCCCAGAGGGCTGTGGAGGCTCAGTCATCGTTCACAGACTGAGATGGATAGGTTTCTACAGATTAAACATATTGGAAAGTTTCACCATCTGTGACCCCTTGTTCCAGCCTCTCCCCCCACCCCCCCCCCCCTCTCCCCACCCCCTCAGCCCCTCAGCTGGAGGGAACAACATCCCTGTATTCAGTCAGTGCAGCCCAGTCAGAATTTATACATTTCAATTCGATCCCCTCTCATTCTTCGGAACTCCAGTGAATACAGGCCCAGTCGACTCAATCTCTCCTCATACGACAATCCTGCCATCCCAGGAATCAGTCTGGTGTGCCTCCGCTGCTCTCCCTCTATGGTAAGTGCAGCATTTCATAGTTACAGAGACAAAAACTGTACACAATATTCCAGGTGTGGTCTCACCGAGGGCCTGTACAGCTGCAGTAAGACATCCTTGCTCCTTTCCTCAAGTTCTCTTGCAATGAAGGCCAACATATCATTTGCCTTCCTAACTGTTTGCTGTAGCTGCATGCTTGCTTTCAGTCTCTGGTGTACTAGGACACCCAGGTCCCTTTGTATCTCAACATTTCCCAATCTAGCACCATTTAAATAACCCTCTGCCATTCTGCTTCTCTGTCCGAAGTAGTTAAATTCACGTTTGTCCACGTTATACAGCATCTGCCACGCATTTACCCAGTCACTCAATTTACTGAAGTCACTGTGAAACATTTTAACATCCTTCTCACTCCTCACATTCCCAACAAGTTTCATGGCATCAGCAAACTTGGAAATATTATTTTTGGTTCCCTCATCCAAATCATTGGTGCACATCTCGTGTGTGTCTCAATGTCAGCTCGGAAACATGTACAGCACAATCCCATCCTGTTTCTGTCTTTCTATGGCTCTGTATCTGTATATATCTCTCTCTGAAATTAGAATAAAGAAAATTACAGCATAAGAACAGGCCCTTCGGCCCTCCAAGCCTGCACCAACCATGTGTGAACTAAAACCCCCTCCCCTTCCAGGGACCATATCCCTCTATTCCCATCCTATTCTTGTATTTCTCCAGACGCCCCTTAAAACGCATTATTGTATCTGCTTCCACTCCCTCCCCCAGCAGCGAGTTCCAGGCACCCACCACCCTCTGTGTAAAAAACTTGTCTCGTACATCTCCTTTAAACCTTGTCCCTAGCACCTTAAACCTGTGCCCCCTAGTAATTGACTCTTCAACCCTGGGAAAAAGCTCCTGACTATCCACTCTGTCCATGCCTCTCATAATCTTGTCGACTTCTATCAGGTCACCCCCCTTGCATCCGTCATTCCAGTGAGAACAAACCAAGTTTCTCCAAACTCTCCTCATAGCTAATGCCCTCCATACCCGGCAACATCCTGGTAAATCTTTTCTGTACCCTCTCCAAAACCTCCACATCCTTCTAGTAGTGTGGCGACCAGAATTGAACACTATATTCCAAGTGCGGCCTAACAATGGTTCTATAAAGCTGCAACATGGCTTGCCAATTTTTAAACTCAATGCGTGTGGCATCAAAAGTTTGCTTCTTACCTAAATAACACTGACAACATTTCAAAACCGCTCCATTGTCGGTGAAACACTTTTGGAAACCCTAAAGCCATGAATAGTACTTTAGAAATGTCCATCCCCAAGTTGCTGTGAGGACATTCAGAGTCAGTGTGTGACTTGGGTCAAAGACAGACCAGCGAGGTCTCTCCCTTAATGGCATTGAGTGACTCTTTAGCTTTTTTATGATGAGCAGAAACCTTTCATCTCTCTTGTGTCCAATTCATTCCAATTCTGTCCCTGACATGAATCAGTTGTGACTTTCTGTAGGAGCTGGAATGTTCTCTCTGGCGACAGAGAATCCATTGAGAGGAGGATCAGGTGTGACCTTTCTCTCCTGGAATCCATCTTTCCTGTTTGTGTCTTGTAGATTGTGTGTGGAGAGAGCAGAGGGAAAAGGCTGAGTGGATTTGTAATGAACAGGGGTTTGCTTTCATTCACAAACTGGAGCTGAAGCCAACGTGTGCAGATGTGAAGAATGGAGATCAGAAAAGGACCATGGGTAGAATTGGAGACTATTCTGCCCATCCAGATGTGCTGTCTTTTTGGAAGAGAAATCGAGTTAATCTCTATTTACAGAGGAAGAAGGGATTCCTCCTCCATTCTATATCTGTTTAGTTTTAGGCTGTCTGAGTGTGAGTGTTAGTGTGTGTGCATATTTTTTCTCAATCTGCCTGTCTCTCAGTCCCCCTCAATAAATATTCATCTAACCCTGCACATGGTCCAATGAAATATCAATCCATACATGGTATTAATACAGTGAGAACTCAGAAAGGGTTGATTGTAGTGTCCACAGCAGCATGGTGTAATGTAGTATTCACTGAGACAACTGAGCACATAAACAGCGACTGGGTTGAGTGCAGTGATAACTGGGAAAGGAGCTAATGTCCGGGATTCTCCGGCTGTTCACTCGTGGGGAATTCTCTGCTCTCGTACCCCTGCCTCTGGTTTCCTGCTAGCGTGAGGTGACTTCAATGGGAAATCCCATTGACAGCGACAGGACCAAAAACTCCCTCTGCTAGTGAACGGTGTGTCACCTCTCACTGCCCAGAAAGCTGCTGAGGGGAGACTGGAGGATCCCAGAAACTATGTTAAAAATAGTCATATTGGCAACAGCAGGAAAATATTATATCCCAAACTCAGTAATATTCACAATGATATTCTCCAATCAGCTGAAGGGCAGAATTTACTGATACAAGACCCAGATTGTAATAACTGAGGGAGATTTAGGGCAGAGATTACTGATACCAGGCCCAGATTGTAATAACTGAGAGAGGTTTAGGGCAGAGATTACTGATAGCAGGCCCAGATTGTAATAACTGAGGGAGGTTTAGGGCAGAGATTACTGATACCAGGCCCAGATTGTAATAACTGAGAGAGGTTTAGGGCAGAGATTACTGATACCAGTCCCAGATTGTAATAACAGAGAGAGGTTTCGGGCAGAGATTACTGATACCAGGCCCAGATTGTAATAACTGAGAGAGGTTTAGGGCAGAGATTACTGATACCAGGCCCAGATTGTAATAACTGAGGGAGGTTTAGGGCAGAGATTACTGATACCAGGCCCAGATTGAAATAACTGAGACAGGTTTAGGGCAGAGATTACTGATACCAGTCCCAGATTGTAATAACAGAGAGAGGTTTCGGGCAGAGATTACTGATACCAGGCCCAGATTGTAATAACTGAGAGAGGTTTAGGGCAGAGATTACTGATACCAGGCCCAGATTGTAATAACTGAGGGAGGTTTAGGGCAGAGATTACTGATACCAGGCCCAGATTGAAATAACTGAGACAGGTTTGGGGCAGAGATTACTGATACCAGGCCCAGATTGTAATAACTGAGAGAGGTTTAGGGCAGAGATTACTGATACAAGTCCCAGATTGTAATAACTGAGAGAGGTTTAGGGCAGAGATTACTGATACCAGGCCCAGATTGTAATAACTGAGAGAGGTTTCGGGCAGAGATTACTGATACCAGGCCCAGATTGTAATAACTGAGAGAGGTTTAGGGCAGAGATTACTGATACCAGGCCCAGATTGTAATAACTGAGAGAGGTTTCGGGCAGCGTTTACTGATACAAGTCCCAGATTGTAATAACAGAGAGGTTTAGGGCAGAGATTTCTGATACCAGGCCCAGATTGTAATAACTGAGAGAGGTTTCGGGCAGAGATTACTGATACAAGTCCCAGATTGTAATAACTGAGAGAGGTTTCGGGCAGAGTTTACTGATACCAGGCCCAGATTGTAATAACTGAGAGAGGTTTAGGGCAGAGATTACTGATACAAGGTCCAGATTGTAATAACTGAGAGAGGTTTCGGGCAGTGATTAATGATACCAGGCCCAGATTGTAATAACAGAGAGGTTTAGGGCAGAGTTTACTGATACAAGGTCCAGATTGTAATAACTGAGAGAGGTTTCGGGCAGTGATTAATGATACCAGGCCCAGATTGTAATAACAGAGAGGTTTAGGGCAGAGATTACTGATACAAGGCCCAGATTGTAATAACTGAGAGAGGTTTAGGGCAGAGTTTTCTGATACCAGGCCCAGATTGTAATAACTGAGAGAGGTTTAGGGCAGAGTTTACTGATACCAGGCCCAGATTGTAATAACTGAGAGAGGTTTAGGGCAGAGATTACTGATACAAGGCCCAGATTGTAATAACTGAGAGAGGTTTCGGGCAGAGTTTACTGATACATGATCCCGGCAGGATTTACTGTTTGATAATCCAGCTGTTTGGCCCCGTTATGAGCACACCTTCCATGGCCATCAAGTCCGGAAGTCGGCCTTGAACCCTTGAAGAATGAGAGGCGACCCCATTGAAACAGACTTAAAATTCTTCCAGGGTGTGACAGGGTGGATGTAGATTGGATGTTTCCCCTGGCTGGTGAGACTAGAACCAGGGGACACAATCTCAGAATCAGGGGCAGACCATTGAAGTCTGAGATGAGGAGGAATTTCTTCACTCAGAGGGTGGTGAATCTTTGGAATTTTCTATTCCAGGGGGATGTGGAAGCCCAATCATTCAGCATGTTCAAGACGCAAATCGATTGTGTGAAATAAAATAGGAATATGTGTGTGTGTGTTTGTTTGTGTGTGTGTGTGTCTGTTTGTGTGTGTGTCTGTTTGTGTGTGTGTGTGTGTGTGCATGCGTGTGTGTGTGTGTGTGTGGACATGTTTCCATGTGGGTTTATTACTGTGTGCGTGTGAGTGTTACTGGGTGAGAATATCTGTTTCTGTGTGTTTTCATAGAATCCTAGACTCCTCCAGTGCAGAAGGAGGCCATTTGGCCCATTGAGTCTGCACCGACCACAATCCCACTCAGGCCCCATCTCCATAACCCCATGCATTTACCCGAGCTAGTCTCTCTGACGCGGAGAGACAATTAAGCACGGCCAATGCACCCTAACCAGAACGTCTTTCAGATTGTGGGAGGAAACCGGAGCACCCGGAGGAAACCCACGCAGACACAGGGAGAACGGGCAAACTCCACACAGTGACCCAAAGCGGGAACCGAACCCGAGTCCCTGGCACTGTGAGGCAGCAGTGCTGTGTTTTTGATGTGTGTGTGTTACTGTGTGTTTGTGTGTGTGTGTGTTTATTGTGTTTGTGTGTGTGCTTTTTGTGCGTGTTTTATGTGTGTTTGTGTGTGCGTGCTTTGTGTGTGTGCGTGTTTTGTGTGTGTTGGTGTGTGCGTGTTTTGTGTGTGTTTGTGTGTGCGTGCTTTGTGTGTGTGCGTGTTTTGTGTGTGCTGGGTGTGTGCGTGTGTTGTGTGCGTACGTGCCCCATGATCTGTTTGAATGCTGGCACAGGATCGATGGGCCAAATGGCCTACACCTGCTCCTATTTTCCTTTGAGATTTAAATACATTGACACACATGCACGCTGACACACACACACAGAAAGATATACACAGTGTTGACGTATTTATTCACCACTTAATGTGACTGAATGCTACACATCCCAGTTTACCAAAGACACACAATATTCAGCAGCATTGTAAACAGCGCAGCTGGAAACATCAAATTGGGGATTTGGTTTGAAAAAGGGTCAAAGCCTCTCTTGCTAAAGGCTGTTTGTCTATTGTGCTGACAGTGATACACTGCCATCCTCTGCTGCCTGCTGGACATTGCTCCAGCCGCAGAGAGAGTGAAGTAGATCAGAAACTCACTGGGAGAGAATGTAGCTTCATACAGTATCCATCCAAAATGACAGGAGCATCAGCACACACACAAGCTCCGTGTGGAGACTGAGAGGGGCTCAGTGTGGAACACAAACCTTCACACTAAACCTGGAAGGACATTGATAAAGAGTTTAAAACAAAACTTCAGCAAATGTTTTGAAACATTTTGGTCCGTGGAAAAGTGCAGTGTGTAAAAAGCTGAAGATGTTTCCATTTCACATCTTCCTGCTTTGGGGAAATGGGAGTTATCTTTGCATTTACAAGGATATGGGGAGGGAGATGTTTGAATGGACATTCAGCTTTTTGGGTGATTAAAGTGTTAATTTGTTTCCAGAGGCTGTTTACAGTGATTGTCCCGAGAGATTGTATTGTTTCAGTGATGTCGACGTCTCCAATACTTCAGACAGACGAAGGAAACAATATACAAAAGGAAAGATTGGGGGAATCACTACATTGAAGGTGTGAGGCCTCATCACTCGCTGTCTGGTTTTGTTCTGAAATCTTTACATTTTTAAACACTGAAACCTCTTGCCCTTGTTGGGAATATCACTGCGGTTTGAGAAAAGCAAACACTGATCCCACACTAAACCCCCCCCCAACACAGGACTGAGCAGAGAGTGTGAAATGTGACTGGTGTCAGAGTGGATTGTCAAACAGAAGGGATTTGAAAAATCTCTAAATGATTCATTGATTAAAAACTCTAACATTAATGTCCCGCATCATGAACATCTGCTTCATTATTGTATCTTACTTTTACAGATCAAGTGATGGGTTGAATTTTGGACGTTGTAGATTTCCCTCAGCTGATTATTAAGATTCCTGATTGACACAAATACAATATCTGCTGTCGGTGACTCCAACAGTGAAATTCTCTCAGTTTATCATTCTGAATCTGTCACTGAGACAATTGTGGGCGGTAGTTCAGTTTTCAGTGTGAAATGTAGAAGGTAACTTTTGTTGTAATGTAATTGTAGTTAATAGTTTTCCTGTAGTTTAAATCTCAGGTATAAATTAATAACTTTTCTCGTTCCTTATTCACAATTGTTCATTTCCCGTGATGTTGAGCTCTGGTTTTCTCTTTCTGGTGTCTGGTACAGCTGTACAGATATTGGGCAGCTCAGAGCGTAGGGGTTCAGATCTCATTGTGAAGCTCAAAGGTCAGATTCACTTTTGTTAACTTTAAAATCAATTTTCCTGTCAAATATTCTCTGAATTTTTAAATAAATATTGAATGGAAAATTAAATCTGACTTTGCCAAACTCTCTTTCTGTATTTCTCTGTTAGTGTGTTTATGTGTGTGTCTCTCTGTCTCTATCTCTCTGTGTATCTGTGTGTCTCTCTGTCTCTGTACTTCTCTGGATCTGTGTTTCTCTCTCTGCCTCTGTGTGTATATCTCTCTATGTATCTGTGTGTGTCTCTCTGTCTCTGTCTCTGTGTTTCTCTGTCTCTGTGTGTCTCGATGCTAAGGGCCTAGTATTTCAGGCTCTGACCTGAACCCACAATCTCTCTGACTCTGAGCGAAGATGACTCCATTGAAGGTGTGAGGCCTCATCACTTTCTGTCTGGTTTAGTTTTGTAATGTTTACATGTTTAAACACTGAAACCTCTTGCCCTTGATAAGTTGGGAATATCACTGCGGTTTGAGAAAAGCAAACACTGATCCCGCACTAAACACCCCCCAACACAGGACTGAGCAGAGTGTGTGAAATGTGACTGGTGCGAATGTGGATTGTCTTTTAAAAGTGGGTGAGAAACACTTCATTTTCAAATCTTTACCCTGCTTCTGTAGCGTCTCAGATTCCACCTAATCTGCACATCTTTGGACTGTGGAAGGAAACCGGGGCACCCGGAGGAAACCCATGCAGACACAGGGAGAATGTGCAAACTCAACTCCCAACCGAGAATTGAATCCTGGTGCTGTGAGGCAGCAGTGCTAAACACTGTCCACCATGTCGCCCTATCCCATGTATTGGGACACGGTGAAAAGTATTGTTTCTTGCACGCTACACAGACAAAACATACTGTTCATAGAGTTCATTCGGGAGAAGGATAGGAGAGCGTGCAGAATACAGTGTTGCAGTTACCGATAGGGTATAGAGAAAGATCAGCTTAATGTATGGTAGGTCCACTCAAAAATTAACATTCTGACCAAACACTAAAGCTTTCCACAAAACAAGGCTCACAAATTCAACACCACTTTCCTTTGTCCCCTCTCCCATCATGCTGTGTTCGGAGTCTCTGATCGATGTTAAGGGCCTAGTATTTGAGGCTCTGAGCTGAAGCCACAATCTGTCTGATTCTGAGGGAAGATTACTGCCACTCAGATACAGTTGGCTGCAATGTCCCCTTGAAATATATCTGTTGTGTAAAGAGCCACATGTTTTTTTTCCCCTGTGTCTGCTGTCCTTAAAGAACTATTGAATAATCTAAAATCCGCATTAATTATCACAGAACAAGGCCAACATGGGGGAATCGAGTATCAGGTTTAAAAGTTTATTTATTAGTGTCACAAGTAGGGTTACATTAACACTGCAATGAAGTTACTGTGGAAAATCGGTAGTCGCCATGCTCTGGCGTCTGTTTGGGCAACTTGGGGAGAATTTAGCATGGCTGATACACCTAACCAGCGCGTCTTTCGAACTGTGGGAGGAAACCGCAGCACCCGCTGGAAACCCACGCAGACACGGGGAGAATGTACAAACTCCACACTGACAGTGACCCAAGCCAGGAATCAAACCCGGGTCCCTGGCGCTGTGAGGCAGCAGCGCTAACCACTGTGCCGCCCCTCATCGAAACATTGTGCAGTTGTGGAATGCACAGGATAGGAGGGATGTGATAGCACTGGAAAAGGTGCAGAGGAGATTCACCAGGATGTTGCCTGGCCCGGAGAGTTTTAGTTCATAGAATCATAGAATCCCGACAGTCCAGAATGAGGCCATTCGACCCATCAAATCTGCACAGACTCTTACCCAGGCTTACCCCGTAACCCCACGTATGTTCCCGCTAATCGCCCTAACCTATACATCGTGGGACCCTCAGGGCAATTTTGCATGGAAAATGCACCCGGAGGAAACCCACGCAGACACGGGGAGAATGTGCAAACTCCACACAGATAGTAACCCGAGGCCGGAATTGAACCCGGGTCCCTGGCGCTGTGAGGCGGCAGTGCTAACCACTGTGCTACCGTGCCGCCACTCGGACTGAAGAGATTTTATAGACTGAGGGTCTGATCTTACCACCTGTTGACGCCACACTCCCGCTCAGCGAGGTCGGAGAATCTGGTGACCAGCCAAATCTCCTTTCACTGCAGTGGGATGGGAAAATCCTGCCGGCCTGAACGGTGATAAGATTCCTGCAGTCGGGAATGGGTTAATGACCCTTGTCACACTTAAGCAGTAAGACCCGAACTCTGTGATTTTGTTTACAACACTGCAGAGTCCATGTTTTTGTCAGAGTTCGGTGTTTTTCATGTCTGTGCCAGATAATAGGAACAGCTATTCCTCTGTCTCCATTTGTTATCAAGAAATGCGATTAACCCAGCTCGAAATAAGCTAAACAGTCTCCATTTTTATGTACCTTTGTTTAACACGATGGAGTTGGCATGTATGCCTTCTGTCTTTGAATCACCATAGATTCATATATATATATTCATCATACGTTATTCATCTTATCCTGATATAAAGTATTATACAAACCTGTATGTAGATTAGTTAACTTGTTTGTGCAAAACCTGTAATATTGTTTCAAGGCCATGGCGAACGATCGTGGCCTTGGAGATCGAACAAACTACGCAGAGGAAGATACTGCTAATGCAACAAGAATCTCACCATGAACAATGCCAGACATCTTAGAGAATTGCAATGTAATGAGGGCGGGGCCCGGGACATATATAAACTCTGTTCTTACTTGTGTTCGATGAGAAGCCCTGGGTCCACTGTTAGGAACCTCACTTCTCCCACAATTGTGAAAATAAACCTGCATTTTGATCCACTAATAGTGTCAGAGGTTTTTTACCTACAACAATTGGGGGCTCGTCCGGGATAATCTGTTTACGGTCCGGTCGAATGGCCACGACCGGGACACCGGAATAGATTATCGAACTCTAAATAGAGTGGGTCAAAATGCAGTGCGTGATCATCTGTGATAAGAGTGTGTGATGTTTAGACGTGAGTGAGATAGAGACTGTCTGAGTGATCGCCGGGGTTTGAAGGAAAAGCCTTCATGTGTAAGAGTTAGAAGGAAAGGCCTTCTAAGGAAAAGCCGGCTTAAAAAAAAAAGTATAAGCGGTGGTACGGAGGGATCTGATCAACCCTTTTACAGGTATCACCGGACTCTGATAAGAGCGACCTGAGAGAGGGAGAGCGAGAAGGGAGAATAAGTCACTCCAGGTGGTGAGTATAAACTTATCAGTGTTATGGCGGGACAATGACAGTGGGGACCCCCTGGGTCCCTGATAAATGAATTCATGACTAAGAGGGACAGACTCATAAAACAGATGATAAAAGGGGGATGGGATTTAGACCATCCACTCGACCAACAACGAAAATGGTTGGAAAAGGAAAAGAAAAACAAAACTAAGAAAATTGGAGTTCTCTTAGTTCATCAATTGGCTGGATTAATTGAACAGGTTTCAGTCTCGGGTAAGAAATGGGCTGATGTCAAAGAAAAAATTAAAATGTTAATCAACAAAGGGGTGAAAGAGCCTATGAATTTGCGGAGCAACTCTTTAGAATATACCAAGAATGTTGGGAAGTACCCGAAGCTGCACGAACAGATAGAGCCTTTTTACAAGCATTTAAAGACGGGCTGTCGTCAGCTCACCAAAAAATCCTTAAAATGGGAGTTCTCAATACCCAGACTTATGATGAATTAGTGGAACGGGCATCTGGAATTAGAGATGGACCAGATGAGAAACCATACCTACAAATAAAACAGGAAAACGTTAGTGCAAACAGCAGAGAAGATAAACCAAAGGATGCGTGCCATAATTGTAGGAAACTGGGTCACTTTGTCAGGCACTGTAGGGCTCCAAAGGGGGATAATGCACGTAGAAGAGGGTATGTGTATGTGATAATGAGCCTAAACTTGGGTAATGTTGAAATGAGAATGTGAGGCGTATGAGAAAGACAAAAGAGATAGACCAGAACGAGAGAGACTGCAAAGGAAAGACAAGACCGAGAAAAAGATTAGAACAGCAAGCCAAACAAAGGAAAGATAACAAACCGGAGATAATAGGCTTGCCAATGTTGTTCCAAAAGCCCGATACGAATGAACAGGAGGGTAGAATCTACGTGTCTGCACAAGTAGGGGGCAGACCATGCGAAATGCTGGTGGACACGGGAGCCTCCATATCTATCACTGATCTACCCTTGCCCACCACAAACAAAATGATTTATATAAGGGGTGTGAACGGACAGAAGACTCCTGCCTACTTAAGTGAAACCACCCTAGTAGAAATGAATAACCTGTCTATACCTATGCGATTTTATGTATGTCAAAATAATGAAGGAACTATTATGGGAAATGACCTGATGAAAGAATACGAAGACTTAATAGATTGCGGGAAAGGCGAACTGATTTGGCCCCGCCCCGATGGGAGAAAAGACAGGGTAGGAACATATGTTAACCATTTAGAAACCATCCATGCAGCATCTGCAACTGGACGCAACTGGCAGTTAGAATGTAATGGATTTGGCACCATTTGCGCCTCAATCCCTGGGGTATAGGCGGAAACAAACCTGGATACTGGATTAGTCAAAATTCCCCCCATCCTCGTGGAAGGGCCAGAACATAAACCACACCGACATTACCCAATTAAGCCCGAGGCCAAAAAAGCAGTTGAAGAAATTGTAAAGGGATTGGTAAAAAGAGGGATACTACGGGAAACCACTAGTACCACCAACTCCCCCACCTGGCCGGTGCCTAAACCAGACGGGAGTTATAGATTAACCATTGATTATACCGCTTTAAATAAAGTGACCCCCAAGTTACACCCCATCGTGGCTCGTCCATCTACCATTTTAAACGGGTTATCACCATCCCATGGAATCTTTACGGTATTAGACATCGCCAATGGATTTTGGTCCATTCCCCTGGACTTTAATTCACAAGATAAATTTGCATTTACCGTCGGTGATAAACAGTACACATGGACTAGGCTCCCGCAAGGCTTCCACAATAGCCCGGCTATATTTCACCGGGTAATGAGTAAGATATTAGAACAAGTAGAGGTCCCAAGGGGGAGCACAATCCTGCAGTATGTAGATGACATCTTAATAGCCTCTGAAACTAGAGCAGAACACCAGACGGCACTATACTCAGTCCTGAAACACTTAGAAGAACAGGACTAAAGGCAAGCCCCAGGAAGGCCCAAATAGGGAAAGCGCAGGTGTTATATTTGGGACACCTGATATCCCAGGGGACCAAAGAAATGCCATTGGACAGGAAAACAGCCATACAGCAAATGCCAAGACCAGTAACCGACCGGGGGTAAGGAAGGTTTTGGAGTTGTTTAATTACAGCCGCAACTTTATACCAGAATTCGCAAGGCTCGCCGAACCAATACAAAGACTAGTAAAAAGGGGGAAACCCGCTCTAGAAGTTATAGAATGGGGATCAGAACAGGAAAGGGCACATAGTAAACTAAAAGTAGAACAAATGAAGGCTCCAGGGCTTGGACTGCCTGACGCTAGTAAAGATTTTCCTATCTATTGTAATAACGAGGGGGGGTTTTATTCGGCAGTAGTCACACAGGTCCATGGGGACAAACAGCGACCAGTGGGTTATTATTCCACAGCGGAGGGCCCCGTAGTAACCGGGTTACCCAGATGTATAGCCGCACTAGATTGAGTGGCATGGGCAGTAAAGGTCAGCAAGCCCATCATCATGACGGGGAATATTGTTCTACACACCAAACAGACTTTGGTGGAAATGCTGAACACAGGAAAATTGCGGTCTGTCTCAAATATGAGAAGGGCAAAGTGGGAGGCTTCTCCCACCCACTAAGTCCATCACCATTGTACGAGACATGGGAATGAACCCCGCAGAAGGAATGTTAGGTGAAGGGTCTCCCCACTCATGTGGGGATGTAGACGAAGAGGTAGAGGAGAGTAGAATAAAAGATGCGCCCCTGGAGGCACCAGATTTGGTCCTGTTTGTGGATGGATCACGGAAATATGCAGATGTAGGCCCATTACGGGACAGGATTAGACGATATGTATTAGAGTTAAGCTCCCAATTAAAAGATATGCAGAAAACAGTACGGGACAAACTAATAGTGATAGATGAGCACAACAAACTAGAACAGACCCCGGAGGTACCCCCGGCGGGCAGCAAGGTTATGGTAAAAACACTACCAGGAAAACCTGGATTTGGCCCAAATGGAAAGGCCCCTATGAGGTCATTATCAGTGGAGACACCTGTGCCTGCATAGATATGCAAGGTAGGGGTGTCTGGAAGCATTGGACTCAGTTAAAGGGATACACCAATTACCGCAACAAAACAGTTAAAAGGGGAATAAAGGGTTAAAAGTAAACAAGCAGGTTGTAAGTTTCTCTCACTCGAGGGAGGGAGAGAGAGAGAGAGATGTAAGATGTAATTGCGATCGAGAGCCTCATGTGATGGAACGGGGTATAGCAGATCAATGCGAGTTTAATAAATTAATAAATTTTACAACAGGGGCATCGGACAGAGATTTGGGGAATGTGGGAATAATAGCATTAGATTACATCTGAAGAGTCGTAAGGAGAGTTACTGCATCTGCCTGTGTAAAGATAATTATTTTAGTAGGGATATTTAAAAGTGATAAAATAAATGGATTATTTGGATCAGGCTTTTGTTAAATTTGAGAATGTATTTTTGATAGAACTAAAGTTGAAAAGATAAATAGAAAGAATTATTCCTGCGTATTTGAAATGATGATTAATCACTTGTTTATGTTCCTTTAAGTTATAAGACTTGCAGTAATTTTAAGATATAGTCAAAATTTAACAGAGAAGGGAGTTACATAAGGTAGAATGGGAATGCGTGTGTCATACTGGGAATTATTGTACTGCCATAATGCATTCTAATTAAAATGTGTTACATGGATCAACCATGAAACTGTATTAAATGACAGACGGGCTAAAAGGGAGTGCCCGCCTATAATACCAAATTGACAAATCAATATAATTAGAGATGAGGGAAATAATTCAGTGGAATAATGAGATAAGAAAATGCTGGGGAAGTATTTGTTACAAACGGTTAAAGATTAAAGTGATAAGATTTCTTGAATTTACTTCTGTTTTGAGTTGAATTACAGCTTGGAAGGCAGCAGCATAAAAGCGACTGTTAATCAACGGTCTGTATTCTTAAATGTTTTACTTCCATCCCAGTTTAAGATGTTAAGTCTGAATAAATGTTGGAAGCTTCCATGTGTATCTGTGTGTATCTGTGTGTTTAACAACGTGATTGCGTGAATGTTTTGTTGTTGTTCGTTTTAATGTTGAGAAAGGAGTTAGACCTTGGAAGGACCATGTGCTCTTTCCTTGTCTTGAAGTTGAAATTATAAGAGTGTAGTTGAGAAGTTTTAAAAAAAAGTAATTTTGTGAAAAATAGAAAAGCAGGAACAAAAGAATGAGGTGAATATACTGTCTATGAGTCAGTTTAAAGTCCATCAAATCAATGAATCGTAGTTCCGATTATCCCAATTTACAGCAGGAGATTAATCAGTTAAAACCTCAGTTGTTAATACAAATAAAGATGTCGTCCTTGAGTATTTTTAATTTGCATTTGATGCCAACCATTGAATACCATGAATTATTGGAACTTGTGTTGCCAGTTAGTTACCGATATGAAATTCAAGACTTGTGTGATGTTCCGATAACATGCAACAAATTACATCATTTAAATCATCTCACATTGATGATAGTTCTGATAGTGTAACTAGTTAAAATTATATACTGCCATTGGAATTGTTCTATCTATTGTTCAAGGTTTTCCAAATCTCAGAACACTGCAAAGCTTAGAACCTAGCCAGCTAGGAAGCAAACCAAAACATTTATAATCAAGTAACTCTTGTTATTGTTCTAAAAGTGCAAGGAATTCTGATTTGGAGCTCAGTCTAAAAATGGAAACAGATTAATTTAAAACTAAATTAAGAGGGTTTTGAAATACCCGATGTAATTTGTAATATCTTGCACAATTAATATTAACATGACAGGGGGTGAAACCGGTTTACTGGAGAGAGAGAGACAGAACACGAGTTGGAGACTGGCTTTGCAGCCAGACTCAGAAATCTTGCATCATTTCGGTTATCTGTGTTTTTAAAGAGTGGTGTCTGACAGCATAAACTATTGACATCTGTGAGACCTTATGAGACAATCTGTCTAGAGAAGGATCATTTCTGCTGAAACATTGCACTTTCAAATATGGATAAGCAAATGACCAAATTAGATATAATGTAAGAATACATCATACAAAGATCGGAGTTGTATGATATGTGATATAAATGAGAAAAGCGATGTATTTTGATAGAATGTCCGGCTGCAGCCAGTGCAAAGTGTTGTGTGATTCGCCCCAAGCCAACTGAAGGGTCTGTTTATTTCTTCAGAATAAACTCGACTGATCTGAAGTAAATATGCCTTTCTTTAAGCATTGTTTTCGAAATAACGGTTATTTTAGAGAAAGAAGGAGAGAGAGAGAAAACAGCCATACAAGCAGTCTCCAGCTACATCAACAACTTGGCCATGAGAAAGTTTGTTTACCTTACATTGTACTTTCAGAGAATGCAGCTAAGTTTCTAAGTTGGACTCAGAATTCCAAGCTGCCGAGGCCAAATGAGCTTAAATTAACTTAAAGCATAGCACAATTATTACATTGGGCAAAAATACTTTGCACTGGCGAAGGGCCATACAGACATCGGAAAAAAAATGTGGATGAAGGTTTTGCCCACCATACTAAATGAGATTAAGGGTTGCTACAAACCGAACCGGATTAACCCCTTCTGAGCTAATGACAGGACGGACGACGCAATTACCAAAAAGCATCATAACAGGTGGGACCGATGTAGATCCACTAAAAGATAAAATCAAGAGATATGTTTTGGAACTAAGCACCCAACTAAAAGGGATGCATAAATCGGGAAAAAAAACAATCAAGAAATAAGAGACGTAGAGAGAGCTTGAAATGCTCCCTGACAGTCCCAACAGTGGGATGTCCCAGTAAAAATATTACCTAACAAATCAGGGCTTGTACAAAAATGAAATGAGCCATATTAAGTTATAATTAGTGGAGATATCTGTGCCTGTATATACTCAATTGAACATGCTGAAATTAATTGGAAAAATATGTGATATACTCCACTTACAGATATAAGCAAACAAAGTGACCTCCAAGCAAGCTGAACGGGTTCGCGGATCCGCGGTGTTGCGCGTGGGCGATATAGCCTTTGGACCATTGTATAACGGTCGCGCGGGATATTAGTAAGTGATAAGATGCTTCTCATGCTGATGCTCACGACCCTGGCCCTGTTAGCCATAGCGGGAGAATATAGATTGAATTATGAGTTAGGGGTGAAGCACAGTGATCATCTCTGTAATGATGACTCTGTCTATTGTATGAACACCTTTGTGTATATGTCTTATCTGTATGCATCACAATCGAATCTGAGCAAGTGCTGGGTGTGTTCACACATTCCCATGCACGGAGGAAAGGGAGGAATTCCCTTATTTCCTATCCCTTTATCAGCTCCAGAAGTAATTGAATGGGTTTTAAATAAGGAATGGAACCCAGAAAGGGACAAGGCAACTGACATTTAAAACCCCATCGGGTACCACTATGCAGGGTATCAGCAACAGTGATGTTGTTCCAAGGCCAGGGGGCGGAGGGTGCACTTTATCGTCCTTTAAGAAGAATTACCAGCCCAGCTACAACAGATCAGATTCCCCACCCTACTTCATTGTGAAAAATAAACAAAGGGGATCTATCTGCCTGATAAGATATGGAACCATACCTGTTGGCCGTAGCTACTGTATACAGCAGATTGATATCACTGATGACGCTGAGGCCATGATACAGGTCACAATCCAGTGCCCCATAGCCACTGTCCCGGTTAGCCTCTCCTCTGCTTATGTAAGCGAGATGACTGCATATAATGGGACCTATTTTGTCTGTGGAAACAATGCCTATCCGTGGTTTCCCTGGAATTAGACAGGATCGTGTTATTTGGCATATGTGGTGCCTTATGTTCACCATTACACTGACTTACGGGACCACCCCGAGATACACCTGCTTAGGGCTAAGCGAGCCATTAGTGAGACAGAACGATTCTGCATGATAGCCTACCCATTTTTTGGGACAGCAAAGGCAGCACAGGAACTTATACGGATGGCCACAACCCTAGAGAAAGTTGCAAATAAGACTAAGGATGAGTTCGAGGAGGTGAGCACGGCCATCTCTGAAATGTCAGCAGAGGTCGTAGCTATTCGGACTGTGGCATTACAGAACTGATTGGAACTCGATTGTGTGCTAGCCTCCCAAGGTGGAACATGTGCCATAGTTGGCTTCGAATGCTGTACGTATATTCCCGAAGCTTCGGAGAATATAACTCGCTTAGCAGATCATATTAAACAAGTAGCAAAAGCAATACAGGAAGAAGGGAACCAATAGCATGATGATAACCCTCCGGGCTGGCTGGGGCAATGGTTCGGGTCGTGGGGTTCATACCTGATGCATGGATTGATTGTATCAATTGTAATTGTAATTACTTGCTGTGTTTGTATGGCATTATTGAACGCCTGTTGCAAAACAGTAACAGCGCGAATTATGACAGTCGCAAGTGTACAGGCGAAGGGGGCAGACCTCCCGACCAAGGAGCTAGGCCCATTCCCCGATACAATGTGGTTCTGAGTTGGTCATAAATGCCATGTTTGGATCTGTCATCCGACCAGAAGGGGGGAGTGCAGTCGGGAATGGGTTAATGACCCTTGTCACACTTAAGCAGTAAGACCCGAACTCTGTGATTTTGTTTACAACACTGCAGAGTCCATGTTTTTGTCAGAGTTCGGTGTTTTTCATGTCTGTGCCAGATAAAAGGAACAGCTATTCCTCTGTCTCCATTTGTTATCAAGAAATGCGATTAACCCAGCTCGAAATAAGCTAAACAGTCTCCATTTTTATGTACCTTTGTTTAACACGATGGAGTTGGCATGTATGCCTTCTGTCTTTGAATCACCATAGATTCATATATATATATATATATATATATATATATTCATCATACGTTATTCATCTTATCCTGATATAAAGTATTATACAAACCTGTATGTAGATTAGTTAACTTGTTTGTGCAAAACCTGTAATATTGTTTCAAGGCAATGGCGAACGATCGTGGCCTTGGAGATCGAACAAACTACGCAGAGGAAGATACTGCTAAAACAACAAGAATCTCACCATGAACAATGACAGACATCTTAGAGAATTGCAATGTAATGAGGGCGGGGCCCGGGACATATATAAACTCTGTTCTTACTTGTGTTCGATGAGAAGCCTGGGTCCACTGTTAGGAACCTCACTTCTCCCACAATTGTGAAAATAAACCTGCATTTTGATCTACTAATAGTGTCAGAGGTTTTTTTTACCTACAACACCTTCTTCACCACCTTCTCCACCTGTGACGTCACCTTCAAAGATCTGTGGTCTTGCACACCCAGGTCCCTCTGCGTCTCTACACCCTTTATGGTTCTTCCATTTATCGTGTAGCTCCTTATCTATCCGTAAACTGTCCATCTTGATGGAGAAAGCATAAAAGAATGATTCCATGAGCGACACGTTTGAAAGAGCCTGCTCTCGAACTAATAAAAGGAGATCAGTGATCATGGTCTTTGGTCTAAACAAATCTGCTGTATGTGTCTTAATCGCTGCAATAATCGTTCACATGCACGTATGGGTCTGTGGAAGAATGAAATTGTCAAGCCCAGCTCAGTCATGTTCGGCAAAAAGGAGCAAGATGGTCATTTTCTAACACTGATTAAATGGGAACCCTCCACATTTCAGTGTATTGTTCACATAGTCAGGCAATGAGCAATTGATTTCAGTTGAGATGTGAACATTCCACAGTTCAGTATATTGTTCATATAGTCAGGCAGTGAGCCACTGATTCACATTCTGGGGCAATTAGTTACTCCCCTAGATTGTTGCAGGGTGTTCACGTTTGTAAGACCGCCTGGCAGGAGGTGTGCGATTTATTTCCTTTCCTAGAAATGTATTTAATTGGACGGCAAACCGCTGTAAATGAAGACAAAATAAAACTACTTGTTTACGAGAGAGGCAGGAATAAATGCGACTGTGTGTCATTGCATCTGATAAAGCATTTACAGGATGTGTTAGCAAACGGGTTGGGACACATAGGGTCAATATCAGTGGGCCGCTTTTTTGATGCTCTCGCTCAATGGTATATTAAATACCCGTTATCAGTCTGTACAGGACATTTCAGGAAACATAAATGGGTGTGGTGGAATTCGAATTACCGAGAACAAAGTGTGAATGTGTAAATTAGGAAAGAAGGATGACAGGGGTTATCCTGCATTGAAATGGGGCAATAGCGGGACTCAGGGGCGAAGCACTGTGGCGAGAACCAGGAAAAATGGGGATATCCCGGCTGCACCGAACATATTTGCCAAGGTTACTTCTACATATATCTGGAGGCAACTGGAGCTGAGGGGAAATAAAAATGGCAAGTGAAGTTAAGAAGAGACATCTGGCGTACGTGGAAATATCGTTGGAATGCAGAGTTTAATGAGCATTCCTAGCCGATTATAGTCTCTGAGTCCCATCGGGAATGTCGAAGTTGACATGAGATCACCATTTATTCTTCTAAATAACAACATGGTGTAACATATCATGAAATTGCAGTGATCTCAAAACACAAAAAGCGCCTCTTGGTCCATCATTTCTGTCGCCATCCGAAAATGAAACGAGCAACCTTATTCCACCGTTTGCATTTGCTCCGTAGCTCTAAAGTTTCTGGAACATGCGATGGATATCCATAAACCGTTGAGGCATTCTGTACATATTACCCTCAAGGCTGTGAATGGCAGAGACCCACAGGTCTCTGTGTGATTTTTGTTTCTGATCTCCCCTCTAATATTTCCAAAAACCTGTGGAAATCTATCACCCTTAGTCATGAAATTATCTGTTAAAATAAGCACGCACTTCCCATATAGTCTATCCTGACACCTCACAATTGTGTACAGTTTCTTGGAATCCCCATCATCCTCCACTACCCCAACGAAAAAGAGAAGACAATCCATTCTTTCCCATCCCTTCAGCTTACCAATTCTAGATGCATCACAACTTGCCATGGCTCCTGCTCTGTCAAAGACGACAAAAAAACTACAAAGGGTCGTAAACGAAACCCAGACCATCACGCAAACCAGCCTCCCATCCCCTGAATCTGTCTTCACTTCCCACTGCCTCGGAAAAGCAGCCAGCATAATGAAGGACCACACGCACCCCGGCATTCTCTCTTTCCACGTTTTCCATTTAGAAAAAAACGTACCAACCGATTCAAGAACCGCTTCTCCCGTGCTGCCATAAGACCTTTGAATGGTCCTCGCATCAATTTGATGTTTCTCTGTACACCCTGGCTATGACTGCAAAGCCACATTCTGCACTGTCTCCTTTCCTTATCCATATATAGTATGCATTGTCTGTATAGCGCGCAAGAATTGATAATTTTCATTGCATTTTGCAGATTATCCCTGTTATCCTTATGAAATAAAGGAACAACATTGGCTATTCTCCAATCCCTCGGGAGCTCTCTTCTGGCTAAAGACGATACAAAGTTTTTGTAGGAGGCCCCGCAATTTCCTGCCTCATCACCCTCAGTATTCTGGGATAGGTCCCATCAGATACCGGGACATGTCTATCTTAATGCTTCTCAAAACACACAACACATCCTCCTGATTTATACTGACATGCCCGAGAATATCAACATGCCCCTCTCCAGATTCATCATCCAACAGCTCCTTCTCCTTTGGGAGTAGCGATCCAAATGTTTCGCTGAGAGCCTCATTCACTTTCTCCGACTCCACGGATGAACTCCTCCCTTTGTCCTTAAGTGGACCTACCCTGTCGCTGGCTACCCTCTTTCTCATTACCAATCCAGAAAACGCCTTGAGATTTTCCTTAATCCTGTTTGCAAAAGACATTTCATGCCCCCTTTTAACCCTCATACCTCCATATTAATTTTAATTTCTGCTTTGTTAATATTCGTCGATGGCTCTGTCTGTCTTCAGTTTCCTAAAGCTGCCCCCTTTTCTTTTGACTAAGCTCACAATTTTTCTTGTGATTCAAGATCCCCGAATCTTTCAATCCTTCTCTGTCAGGTTCACAGGAACATGCTGATCCTGAACTCTAATCAACTGGCCTTTAAAATGTTCCCCATTAACAGGGGAGACTAGGACGCGGGGGCACAGCCTTAGAATAAAAGGGAGTCACTTTAGAACAGAGATGAGGAGAAATTTCTTCAGCCAGAGAGTGGTGGGTCTGTGGAATTCATTGCCACAGAGGGCTGTGGAGGCCGAGACGTTGAGCGTCTTCAAGACAGAAATTGATAAATTCTTGATTTCTCGAGGAATTAAGGGCTATGGGGAGAGAGCGGGTAAATGGAGTTGAAATCAACCATGATTGAATGGTGGAGTGGACTCGATGGGCCGAATGGCCTTACTTCCGCTCCTATGTCTTATGGTCTTATGGTCTTATGATTTATCCTCAAACAGCCGCCCAAATGAACATTACCCAATTGCTGCTTAATATTGTCGTATCGCCTTTCCACAGGTTAGCGCAGAGGTCTACTCTGTTCCTTATCCATAAGTAACTTAAAACGTAGTGATTATGGTCCCTTCCCGAAATGCTTCCACACTGATACTCGTGTCACCTCGCTGCTCTGATTCACCAATAGTAGATCTGGTACGGCCCATTCCCTATTTGACTGTTCCCATATTGCTTCAAGAAACCTTGCTGGACGCATCAAACAAATATCACCTCTCCTCCACCCCATCCCGCACACACACACACACACAGACACCCCGCGCCCCTTCCATCCATGCACCCAGACATTGTGAGAGCCCATGTCAATACAGGAGACGTTGCCATTAACTACCACAACAACACTGTTTTCTTTCATATTCTCTAAATAATTGCTGCGTTAAAAGAAACTGAAATAATTGCAACATCCAAGTTTTAGATAGAACATAAACAACGACGGAACACACATTCTGACTGAAGTGTTTAGTCAATGTACGTTTATTGATAAAATCCAGCAACGTTGCATATGAATGCATACAGACTAAGGGAACATTCGTTCCTGCATTTGGGACATTTGGCGGCGGCGGACGATGTTAAAATAAATCGCGATACAACAGTTTGGCCAATTGTTTTACAACGTATTTAATGGGGTTTCAAATACAAAGCAGTTGATATTCCTTGATGCCTTTCATTCATACACAAGTTTCGCAGTTTTGTAGTAGAGATAACGTATGCAAACAGAGCAATAGTTTTCATTATTAATATAACCAACTAAATTATTTAAAACTAACGCTGTTTAAAAATTTAATTCAACATCTGCATTACAAAATCTGAAAAAAGGAGAAAATTGAACTGCAGTTATTTCAGCACAAAATATCATGGTAATTAATTGAAATAAAGGTAAATTCGCATCGACACAATCGTAGTCAGCATGTTCATACAGTTCGCTAAGATAATGACAATTTTCTCAGAACGCATCCTGAAGTTCTGTCTTATCTGTTGTGATTAGACGTTGACATTTACCTGGAATGGAGAAAAAAGCGAGAGTAAGGGCGATGTGCATTACCACTCAGTTGGTCGATCTCTCATCTGTCAATTCCCAACTCAATGTTTCTTTATTTTTAAATATGTGGTTGACACGCCAAAGCAATCGCGAGGAAGTCCTACGCTGACAAATGTGAAAGCCATCTTAGCGAGCAGAATTGGCAGTTAAGGCATTATGTCAACGGAACTGAATGTGAAGTACCAGAGAAGTAATTTCAAATAGACCAGAGGAATTATCCTGTAGTTTGCCAGCATCTGACCATTATCTGCCATTCAATCAGCCATCCCATTTAGCAACTGATCTTGTCGTTCTCACTGAATCAAGTTATCCGTTTGTGTAGTGCAAACGGCGTCCCCATGTCCGTTATGTCAAGAGTGATTACATTTCAAACACGAGGTTAAAGCGTGCTTTTGACCTGAGTTGTTCATACGTTGTCTATCTTCATTTTCTTTTGCTCTATAAAAAAAGTTCCAACCGCCACTAGGACATGATAATTCTCATCTTTACTCGTCAATCTGAACCTGTTCACCTCAAATATCTTTGATTAATCAATACATAACTTGTTCGCTCGCATAATTTTAACCTTAGCTAATGGATGGAGTCACATCACAAGCGACAGAAACCACACACGGCACAATCTCATCACCGCCGCATAAACATTGGAAGAGATAATTAAACATTGTTGTTAACCGGTTGGTAATGATCTTTCTTCATTTTCAGGCACAGGGTCGTTGGCCTTCTGCACGGGAATCACACAACTTGTAACTGTCAGGGCGAAAGCACTCTTTCTTACCAAACTAGGAGGATGACAATTGAGTGGGATCTGTGTTGTTATGAGTGCTGTGTTTTGTGATGAGATAAAGAGTATAGTGTTATGATGGGAGTGAAGGAATAATGCAACTCTTATTTTTCTAAACAATTGACTGCCAGACATTTCTCATAACTTACAGAGAAGTGCTTGCAAACAAATGTTTACATAAAGCAGCATAATGGCAAAATCAGGCAGATAGCAAAGTCATTGCATTTTAGAAAGTTATGCCTGGAATTGTGACCTCAAGACACAAAGAGCGGTAGAGTGGCCTTCAGCCACAAATCACGTCGGGATTTCATTGCGGGGTTTCCAAATGGCCAGGATGTACGGGAAGATCTATGGCTGGAAAGGTTTGCAGAGAGCGTGCTTAATTAATGGAGGGGGGGTTAGAAAAAAAATCTGGCTGGTGATGAACTGGGATCGATGATACTCCAGGAACAACAGGAAGATTCGACCTTAAAGTTTTTTTTAAAACAATGAACTCAGGTGTATGGAGAATAAAATGTGATTGCAGGGGCAAAACTGATTCGGAAAGTAACGATCGAAGTTTCCAATGGAATGGCTTTGTTTTCCCCAGCTGAGCCATTTGAGGAGACGGGAAAGGATACAGAAGAGGGCCCACTGATACTTGAAAATATCCATTGCCTTAACAGCAAACAAGAACTACACCATCTCAAATCGTCCCCTGATAAACCTGGTGTTTCATTCTCTTTCTCGGCAATATGTATTCCAATTAAACAGCGGATTTGCTGACTGCCTGCAATTACTGGAATGTAATCAGGCTATGTAACTTACAACCTGTTCTTCACATCTCCAGTAAGATAAGACTGTCTTGTGCTGAATAGTTTATGTTACACAAGATGTATTGGGGATGAGTCTGTTTAAATTGAAAGTGTACCGCAAATATCTTACCATGGACATCGTCTCCAGTACAACTGGCGCTTTGCAACGACACCTTCTGCCCAGCGAACTCAGATATTTTTGGAGGTTGCCTCTCAATTTTCTGGCCGTTGGTTAGAATTGAATTGAAAACAGCCTTTTTACACAGATCACTTTTACTGGGTAAGTGTCAGTGATTGAACTCACCAAGAAGAGAGAGATCGCCGTCAGCAGTCCTTTCTGTGAAGCGGTGATCAGGATCTCTGTTCATCAACAAGTTACCTACCCTTGTCCCATATGCTTCAGTCTCAGCATCATCATAATCGCCCAATACCGGATCTGCAATGAAATAGAGATTTCCATTAAAATTCTTGCTAACACTGCACACACAGAAATGACCATATTTGTGTCAATCTACCCGGGTTTGAGCACAGGAAAATTGATGAACGTTGACCTTATGTGTCGAAAGATGAGAACATCAAGAAAGTTTGCAGCTTGCTAACTGGTGTTCGGATCGTCTCAATTTGGAAGGCACAAGGATCACAATGTAGCAACCATCAAATACGAACAGGCATTTCTTATTTTTTCTGGCAGAAAGTCGAAAATTTTTTTCATTTCCTTTACCGCTGGGTGCAGTCAGTTTGATAATGTGTCAGATGTATATTATTCCAGCATTGTTAAATTTAACCACTACATCACTGCGCGTTCATGGCAGCGCCCTTAGACCGTTTGGTCGTTTTGATGCTGAGTTGATACTATTCGATAGCAGAGAGAGAGTAGTGGGGGGTTTGGGGGGTGAGGGGGGGGGGGGACTTGGAGTTGGGTAAGGGAACAAAATTGACAGTCACAAAATTGAAGTCATACTGACCCTGAAAGCAGGAGGAGCTCCAAGCTGGATTTTCTGATCCCAGATCCGTGCTACCTAAGCTGTGACTGGTGTAATATTCGATCTGATTGAGGGAATCCATGGAAGCAGAAACTGCTGAAGACAAAATGATTTATCATTGGGGAGATAACTTGAAATGTAGGGGCAGAGCGCCCAGTACGTACATCGTTCCTGTGTCACTATACTGGAAATTTAATAGGGCACCTTTCAGTCATAAACTTAAATACACAGAAATACAATAGTTCAAGGAGAATTATCCGCACCTTCTGATCAGAGCAACACTGTCCAAATAAAGCCGTTCCTATTGCAGGCGACATACTGTAAGTGTTAGACCTCTTCCAAACAAAGGGAATGATTGCAGATTATAAAGCATAATGTATGTTTTTCATATAGAGACATTGAGCGGTGTATGCTGATGACGAATCCTCTCAGAGCGAACACCCACCCCCGACCGCACGGAGTTGTTTATAATTGCTAACGTAAGTTCGCCGGCAGTGACTGTGGGAATGAAAACCCAGATACATGCATCATACTATATTTCAGTGCGTTAATGTATTCTTACCTATTCATTCATTCCCAAAATAGAGCGTAAGTGTCTTTGAACTGATATTGCGGCACATAATTGGACAATTAATATTAAATATCAGATTCTGGAATTTCAGAATTTTCAGGTGGATAAGACAAATCGCAGAATAGGTGCTTCCATTATGAACACATTGCAAAGAAACGAAGAGAGTCACGAATGAACACAAATTTTAAGGTTATAATTTATTATTGCCCGAATGTTGAAATCCCCACCCTGGGGGGGAATTCAGTTTCATTGACAAATGTAGGAAGTGCAGGATTAATCCCCATGTTTGTATCATAAATCTCTGTTCTGCATGGATGCTTGTGAAACACAAGGTCCCGCATTCTGCCATTCTGTATATCTATGCAAGACTCGTAGGTAGTGCTTTCTAAACTGTGACCAGAGAGATCATCATAATATCTGCATTAACATTGTATGCTCTTAGCCAGACGGCATTGACAAGTTATTGCGGCCATTTAGGAATTTGTTTATGTTCAAACACTGATGTAACAAACAAAACATGACAGCTGATTTACTCAATTAAATGCGAACAATTAAGTGTGATGGTCTGATTACGTGATGAAACATGATGGAAAACATATTTGCCAAAGCACCAGGAAAATTGCCATGCCCTGCTTCAGTTTGGTTCTGTGGTATATTTCAGTCCAAAATGAGAGGGGAAACATGGACCTCTCATTTGGATTGAAATATACCAACGTATATTTGAACGTTTTGAACGTCTCATCCACTTCTTGCCCTCGGTATGTGGATCTTTCCCTCATAATCGCACTGATAATTTAGCCTTGCTTCTGTAGAATGAGTTGAAACCAGCGCTGCCTAACAGTGCTGGCACCTGAACAAAGGCTGACGCATACATGAGGCATTTTCATGAGGTAATGATGCAATAGCTTATCAAATGGAATTTGAAATGTTGATCAATTTGGTGATCATCTCATCTACCATTTGAGGCATACGTAGTTTTCATTCTCGAAGTCCACTTACTAATCACAATATGTTTGTATTTTGTGTCGTATTTTCTCATTTAGCAGGTGTCCCATTGTATTTTGTCTAATAACCTAAAGATGATTTGTCTGTTGTGCAAGGGACATGTTGCATCACACATTTCAAATATAGTCATTATTAATTATCAGGTAGAATTCAGATATTGCACACTTTTTGCTTTGTATATTTTTAACAGATGTAATGTCGCCACTGTCATGTTTTAGGTCATTGGATAAGCTTTCAGCTTATCTAACTTACGAATATTCTAAATCCTCACAATTAGATAGTGATTGCATTTGTTTTCTAACCTGAACTTCTAGTGCTATGGCCATTTGATCTTTCTCGATTTTGTAGTCTGCTATTTTTTTCTCCGATGTCATAGGCGAGTCGGCACCAGAATGTGGCATCTGGAGGATTTTCACGTTTACTTCATTGCAGTGTTCACTAACTTCTGACAGAAATATCTAAAATATCCGATACAATATGTTGCAATATTATTCTGGTTTGCTATATAATTTAACTTCATTGCCTTCTTCATTGTTTCTCGTGCCTCCTACCATCCTGTTTTCTTTCTTGGTTTCTCCATCTCCAGCTTTCCATGTTCTTCGTGCATTCTTGTTCCTTCAGCTTCAATTCAAACAATGTCTCTTTCGTCCACAATGTGACATTCATACTTGACTTTTTCTTACATATTTGACAGCTTATATATTCGCAGCTCTTTGCGGGACAACATTTCAAATTTTCTGAGGATCGACATAGGGCACCTTCCTAAATATAATGACTTTTTCATTCCTAAGGTATCTATGTTGTCCCTCAGCTGGCTCCTCCCATCTATTATTTTGCCATTCTAGTTGCGATCTAAAAGGCAATTGCATTCAAGTGACTCGGTTCCAGCTGTTGCTTTACCTTTTGATTCCATCTGCTCTGAATCATTCCCCCTTTCTCGATATAGTGGAGATTCCTATTCTTTTGTACTCCCACGCGGATTATATTATTATTTATGCATTGTAAGTACATTTTCCCTTGCTATTTGTTTCCTGCAACAACATTCTATGAATTTAACGGCACTGGAAATAATCTCATGATTATTTTTATATGGATAATTGTATAATTTATCCTAAATTAACTACACATTCTGATAAATATGAGCTGATGTATTGTGGGAGGTCCAACGAAGGTAGCATATACACAATGAACAGTCAGCCACTGGGGATTATTAACGAGCAAAGGGGCATTGGTGTAGAAGTCCATAGTTGCCTAAAGGTGGCAGAACACATCGATATTATCGTGAAGATGATGTACAGAATTATTGCCTTCATTAGCCAGACATGGAATATCGGAACAACGAGTTCTTGGTACAACTTTATAAAACATTGTTTCGGCACAGATGAAGGATTGTGTGCAGTTTGATTGTCTGCCTTTCAGTCGGACATGATTGCACGAATAGGTGTGCTGATGAGATTCACAAGGAAGGAACGTTTCAGTTGTGAGGAGAGACTCGATAAGATGTGTGTGTTTTCCCTGGAGCATAGGAGACTGAGAGAAAATCTGATAGAGGAGCACAAACTTATGAGAGGCATAGATCGGGTAGAACACAGTAATGATCCTCCATAGCTGAGCTGACGATGGCCACGGGGCAGAGATTTAAGGTGAAGAGTTAGTGATTTGGAGGAAATCTGAGGAAATATGTTTTGCTGAAAGAGTGGTGGAAATATGGAACAAATGTCGAAGAGGTGGTGGAGGCAAGTGTTCTCGCAACATCTAAGAAGCATTTGACCGAGCTCTTAAATCGCCAAGGCATAGTGGGTTATGGGCCAAGTGTTGGAAAATGGAATTAATATGCTTTAGTATTTGCCATTTGGCATACATACGGTGGCTCGATGGGCCTGTTTCTGTGCTGTATGGTTCTATATGTTCCTCAATAGAACTTCTTTTGTTTGTTGTTCCGTAGCAGCCAGCTTCCCGCCCCCTCCAGCACACTCCCCCCACGACACCACCCCCCCTCGCCCCTCCCCCCCTCCTCGCTTACCCCTTTCATCCCACCACACCCCTCCCCCCTCCTCGCCACCCCACCCCACAGGCACACACACACATTCCGCCATGGGAGTGACTGAATTATGTTATAGTCAATAAAGTTACTCTTCACAGCTCAGACACCTGAAGTAGTCAGTATGCTGCTGAGTGAGAAATAGGAAAAGGGATTCCTTATCGTTGTCTACAACCAAACTATCAGAAGGATGTGGAGACTTTGGAGAGGGTACAGAAAAGATTTACAGGATGTTTCCTGGTATGGAGAGCATTAGCTGTGAGGAGAGGATGGAGACACTTGGTTTGTTCTCAATGGAACGACGGAGGTTGAGGGGCGACCTGATAGAAGTGTACAATATTATGAGAGGCATGGACAGAGTGGATAGTCAGAAGCATTTTCTCAGGGTTGAAGAGTCATTTACTTGAGGGAACAGTTTAAGGTGCAAGGGGCAACATTTAAAGAAGATATTCGAGGCAGATCTTTTACACAGAGGGTGGTGGGTGCCTGGAACTCGTTGCTGGGGGAGGGAGTGTAATTGGATACTGTCGTGACTTTTAAGGTGTATCTTGACACATACATGAATAGTATGGGAATAAAGAGATATGGTCCCCGGAATTTCAGGGGCTTTTAGTAAAGACGGGCAGCATGGTGGGTGCAGGCTTGGAGGGCCGAATGGCCTGTTCCTGTGCTATAATGTTCTTTGTTCTTTGTTTTTTGTTCAAATAAGACAGGAAGGAGCAGGGGCAATCTTCCCAAACCCATCACTTCTCTCTGCACTCATCTTCATGGAGACGCTCAATGTGAAAGTATTCCATCACAAGAGCATACTGATTATACTGCTGATCATGTCATTTCGGTGAATTTTCAATTGGAAATGGGAATTTCAGTGGAAAGGGCATTCCTTCAGTGAACGTTCGCGATCAGCCAGAATGTGTATAAATACCTGAGCCACAAGTTTCATCGAAAATCTTGCCAGATGGAATACTCTCAATTTCTTCATAAATTCCTTGATACGAGCCAGCAGGTGGACCACTGGCGCCAGTGACGGCATCTGTTTCAGGAAGCAAAGAGTGAATTGATTTTCAGTACATTCCCCCGGGTTTACATCTGAGGTTGTGCTTAATTGCGCCTTAACTTAATAGAGGAGCAGTTCCTGTTTATCTTGAAATAGGGTCAGTGTGTCAGCCTCTGGCTCTTTGCTGTAAAATATATTTCCTAATTGAAGTTATTTGCCTTTGCCTCTGATTTATGTATTTCCTGAAAGTTGCTGCCTTATATATTTATGATTCATAATTAAGATGGAGCTTAAGTTGCAATGCTATTCATGGAGCAATATTGAAGAAGGACCTGCAATTCATTAAGAAAATCAACACTGATTCAGAAATAATTCTTCACTGGTGAATGCAACACGCCTGAAATTGACAAAGGAATATTTTGTTGAACCACTTCCCACTGTGAGTTTCTGAGAAATGAAAGTGACATTTGTTCTATGAAAAATAAAGATAATGTGCAGTTTGACCAGTCCCATTGTCTAATAAGTGAGAAAAATTGTCTGTACAGAACGCCCCCCCCCGCCTCTCCCCCCTCCCCGCGCCCCCCCCCCCCCCCCGCCCCCCACAAACTATCCTAACTTGGACATCAGCTCCTCAAGTGTTCCGTTGAGCAAAGAACATTAATTATTTTCACATATATTGATATTTATTGATACCATTTCTAAATTTCGATTTTTTTTCATGGTTTAGTTATAATCATAAACCATGTTCCATCATCGATTTAAACTCTGGAAACTTCTGAAGTTTTGCTCCATTTAGTTTGAGGTTCAGGCGCGCCTCATGCTCCGGACATTATCATTCTCCCAGAATTTACAAGCCAGATTCCGGAGGGATTTTACACTTTACTGAGTCTGCTTAGGAGAAATGTAGTGCAGGACGGGTTCTCATGTGTAACAGGAGTAAAGAAAACCGAGGAAAACAGTGATTTGACAAAGCCAGTCAGCTTGAATAAGGAGGAGACTATTTGTATGTAATAGGTATATTTTTTAAATGTGTTTGCATGTGTATGTGCTTGTGCGAAGTGATTGCGTATGACACCGGCTGAACTCTGCGGACTGTATCAGTTTTGACGGGCGAATGAGGACAAAACTGTTCTTTGTTTTATCTCGTCAGTTTGAAAAATGATCAGTTTATCCATATTCAGGGTGGTTTTTAATATTATATATTAGTTGAATTGGAATGTTTTGTATATTATTGCGCGTTAGGAATGAGAAGAAGAAGAAGAATGGAACCCGAGTGGGAAAGGATGAGTGACATGTGAATTTTTAATTGAAGCAAATGTGATTCATCGGTACAACAAGTAACTTATTTTGTATCGAGTACACTGTGTGATCTTGGAGAACGAATATGAAGTTTGCAACTAATTTACATTTCCATAATTGCATTGAGGAAGAGGCATATCGTCTAAGAACGTTAGGCCTGTTTCCTCTACATATGCTGCTCTCTGTGCTGATGTGTTC
>NW_027590437.1:0-12500 GCF_964213995.1 Mustelus asterias
AGAGATCAGAAACAGAGAGAGATAAGAGGCAGAGAGATATAGAGATGGAGATAGAGAGAATGCTGCTGTAATTCAGACAGAATGATTCACAGAGAGAGGGAAGCAGAGAACAGATAGAGATATAGAGACAGAGGATGCTACTGTAATTCAAACAGACTGAGTCAGGGGGAGGCAGAGATAGAGAGAGGGGGAAGCAGAGAGAGATAGAGAGAGGCAAGCAGATAGCTAGAGAGGTAAGACAGAGAAGCAGAGTTAAAGTTCAAATTTTATTCGTCACAAGTAGGCTTACATTAACACTGCAATGAAGTTACTGTGAAAAGATGGCGATAGAGAGAATGCTGCTGTACTTCAGACAGAATGAGTCAGAGAGGGAGCAGAGATAGATAGAGCGAGAGAGATGGAGAGGAGGCTGCTGTGATTGAGATAAAATGATCCACAGAGAGGGAGAGATGTGCAGAGAGGCTGAGATACAAAGTGAGATGTCGAGATAAATAGAAAGTGGGGCTTTGGCAAGACAGAGTGACAAAGTTTCAGAGAGAGAGTGAAAGATAGAGAGAAGGAGAGAAAAAGGGAAAGATGCTGCCATTGTGAGAGGCTGAGGTATAAAGGATGGGGAGAGACCGGGATTGGAAAGATGTGGAGAAACAGTTCTGAGGATGGGGGAGTTGCACAGACAGAGCTTCAGGGAGAGGGATTGAAATCTGTGGGATTACATTGGAGCAGGGATCACTGGGAATGCCCCCTCCCCCTGACACACAGACCACTAACCCTCCGTGTAAAAGCCCCACCAGTCTATCTGTGAATAAAAATGAACGACAAAGACACGGGGACTTTTATTAATATTTTTCTCTCTGGTTATAGCTCTTGTCCGACGATTCCTCACGGCAAAACTATTCGCTCTCTGCATCGCCAAAGTTTCCAAAGGAATTCTCCTTGGAAGAGAGAAAGAGAAAATAAAGTGAAATTTGATTAAACACAAAACAAAAGCTGATTATAAACAATAAAAGGCACAGCAAGATCCCAGGACTTGCTGAAATTCACAATCTCACTGGGGGGGGTGGGGGAAACATTCATTTTCACCTCCTCATTATTAAACCCTGACAAAATGGGAACAAGTTTCAAATGCAATGAACTTCCAACTGCCTCCTGACTGTCCCGATATTGAATTTATTAAACACATCAAAGCATTCTGGGGGCTTTACTCCAGAGACAGGCCAGTGAATAAACACAGGAGGCCCCAATGAAGTTCCCACTTCTGTCAGTCACCTCTCTCCGCCCCCCCCCCCCCCTCTGTTTCTCCCTCTCCGTCTCCTACACACTTCCCCCAGATATCTATCTGTCCAATACCCCGTCTCTGGATAACCTGTCCTGATCTCTGCTCTGTTTCTCTCTCTCGAGGTGAATCTGGATTGAAATGCTCTCTCTAAGTTTCTGTCTGACCGTTTAAAATAAAACTCACAATCAAAAGGGAAATGAGAGGGGGGCGGGGGGGCAGGAAAATCCACAATCCCACCCTGAAGCGGCTGCTTCACATTTTATTGAACCATTGAATTCAGCCACTTAAACCCTGTTGGGGAATTAAGCGAATGCAAAAGTGCTGCTGAGATTTAGGCCGTGAAGTGCGGCCTAGTCACAGAGGCTGCATTATTCCTCAGGTAGAAAGAACAAACCCCCCTCTCTCCCACCCCCCAGTTAAACAGAACAATCTTCTCCATCCACACCCACAAATCCCAGCGCCCTGTCTGAAAACACAAGCAGGACTCTGGGATTGAGAACAAGCCTTTCCCCCAGGCTCAGGAATTTGAATTTCAGCTCCCTCTCCCTCCCGAGTGCTTCACAGTGAGAGGGAGAGAGAGAGACTGGGAATGCTGCAATCAGGATCCCACAGGGAGTCCCACACTGCAGGAGGACACCCCCCACCCCCAGAGCCTCTGTCTCTTTCCCCCACCCCTCCCTCCACTGACCCCCAACACTCCCCACCCCTTCTCTGTTCACCCTGTTTCTCTCTCTCTCTACCCCACCCTCCTTCCCCTCCATCTTTTTATGTTTAAAGCATGGGGCTCTGTCATAGTGTGAGGAATATGGGGCAGGGGGACAGAGCATGAGTGCACAGCAAGATCCCACACACACACACAGCTTGAACAGGGCCAGATACAAAGTGATTTTGAAGCGAGGATTGGGGTAAAGTGAGTGGGAAATGAGGGAACCACACGTCTCCCTCTCTTTCCCCTCCATCTCTCCCCCACCGCAAATGAAAATAATAAGTCACTCCAGCATTGGTGCTGTTTGTACATTCGATCTGAACAGGGAACCTTCCACTTCGAGCACAGTCACACCCTTCTCTGATTCCCTCTTTCTCGTGCTGTTTCTCTCTTTCTCTGCCTCTATCTCTGAACCTGTCCAGCCCCCTCTGTGTCTCTCTTGCTTTCCCCCCAGATCTATATATATATATCCAATACCCCATCTTTGCCCCGGTCTCTCCTACTCTGGATAATCTGTCCTGATCTCTGCTCTGTTTCCCCGTCTGGGGATGAATGGGGATTAAAATGCTCTCTCTGATAAGTTTCTGTCTGACCGTTTCAAATAATGACGTGTTGTGGGCCACGTTTGCTATTTCTCAGGGATTTCCATGGGGAAATGGGGAGGGAAGCTCCTCCTGCAAAGCCACATCTCTCTCTCACTGCAATGTGGTAGCAGCCACATTCCAATATCTTTACAACACATCAAATATGAGGAAAATATATTTTCAAACACAACAGCACAGATTCAGCCTCAGTTACACAGTCGCTGTTTATAAATCCCACCTTCTGGGAGGCTGTGAGTGAGGGTCTTTCTCTCAGAGTAAAGTAAAAAGTAAAGTAAAGTTTATTTCTGAGTCACAAGTAAGGCTTACATTAACACTGCAATGAAGTTACTGTGAAATTCTCCTAGTCGCCACACTCTGGCGCCTGTTAATGCGCCAGAGTGGGTTAATGCACCTAACCAGAGACTGGGGAGCTGGCTGGGCTGTGAGTGCACAGCGGAGGCTCCCCCACCCCCACCCGCTAACCCACTCCCCTCCAATCTCTCTCCTCTCCCTGCCCCTCTGCCTTTGCTCTCTCTCTCTCTCTCTGTTACCATCCCTTTCTCTCTCTCTCTCTTACCATCCCTTTCTCTCTCTCTCTCTCTCTCTGTTACCATCCCTTTCTCTCTCTCTCTCTCCCTCCCTGATAACTCTCAATCACGGGAGAAAGATTGAAGAGAAAGAGATATAGCAGGAAAACCCACAATCACATCCCAAATCCAATGAAAGGGTTGCCCAGGATGTTGCCTGCTATGCAGGGTATTGGCTGTGAGGATTGATTGAATAAACTGGGATTGTTCTCCCTGGAAAGACAGAGGCTGAGGGACGACCAGCTGGAAGTTTATAAAATTATGAGGGGTGTGGCGAGGATGAAGAGTTGGGAGCTTTTTCCCAGGACAGAAATGATAATTACAAGGGGAACAAGTTCAAGATAAGGGGGAAAGGTTGAGTGGAGATGTGCGGGGAAGGTTTTTACACAGAGGGTGGTGGGGGCCTGGAATGCGCTGCCAAGTGAGGTGGTTGAGGCAGATACATTAGTGACATTTAAGACTTATCTGGATAGACACATGAACAAACGGGGTACAGAGGGATACAGGCCATTGGTCTCGATAGGTAAACATGATCGGCGCAGGCTTGGAGGGCCAAAGGACCTGTTCCTATGCTGTGCTGTTCTTTGTATTAAAGTGGCTGCTGCAGGTTTTATTCGACCGTCGAGTCCCATCGATTTAAACACAGGCACTGTTTGGAAAAGGAGCAAAATGCAAAAGCCTTCCTGAGGTTAGGCCTGGGATTGAGGCCTGGTCACAGAGGCTGCATTATACATCCTGGACAAAGAACAGGTTCCCCAGGCCCCGGCCAGTTCACCAGAACAATCCCCTCCAGCCCCGAAACCTCCCGGACAGGGCCTGGGAGGAGGGAGGGGGGGGGGGAAAGGGAACCAGTGCTGCCCCCACCCCCTGTCCCCTTCCACCCTCCCCTCACACCGCACGCAGCCCCCATTACAGAATCATAGAATCCGACAGTACAGAAGGAGGCCATTCGGCCCATCAGGTCTACACCGCCCACATTCACATCCAGGCCCCATCCTCATTACTCCATGTGACTTTCTCTCTCTCTCTGTCTCTCTCTCCCTCTCTCTTTGTGTGACTTTCTCTCTCTCTCTGTCTCTCTCTCCCTCTCTCTTTGTGTGACTTTCTCTCTGTCTCTCCCGATCTCTCTCTCCCTGTCTAATATTGTTATGAAGTTGCATATATAAGGTTAAAAATGTGGTGTTTGACAAATGTAAATATTGAAAAGAAATGCTGAGAAAACCAAACCGAACCATCCAGCGTTGTGTCTTTAGAAAGCCTGTGTCTTTGTGCTGGGGATTTTAAACTGCAGAAAGCAGGGCTGCAGAAGACAACTTTACAACATTTGTGTCCAAAGCAGCAGCCAGAGTCCCAGCAGAGCAAAACAGGCTTTGAATTGGGTCAATGATTTTAAAACAAGCTCCCAAACACACACAACCAATTGCATTCAAATTGGGGCGTTGGTGACAGCCTCAAGCCACTCAAATTGCAGGAATACTGTGAGGAAATTCTGGGTATTTAAACCCGGGACAGGGGGAAATAACGGGGAGGGAGCGACCTTGCTGCCTCTTTAGATTGAAGGAGGGAGAGTCTGATACTGAATCCTGCAGTAATATATACAGCTTCATCACATCACCATCTAAATAGAAGCAGAAACCAACTCAGAAAGTATTCCAGACCCAAGCAGCAGAAGAAAGTTCACACTTCCAACAGACGCCTGGTGTTATATTATTTGAGGGTGACTCTATTCTGTAATGATTTATTTCATTATTCCTGAGTGAGTCTTGTCATTGGAACAGCATTCTACTGGGGAGTTTATTCAGTTTGTTCATTGTTTTAGTAAGGTTGTCACCCAGTCTAAATTAAAGACCTGTTAGTTGTTCCTGATACAGAGAGTGTCAGATCCTGCTTTAATTTACCAATTCCTCCCACAGTCCAAAGCTGTGCGGGTTGGGTGGATTGGCCGTGTTAAATTGACCCCAGTGTCAGGGGGATTAGCAGGTTAAAAGTGTGGGGTTATGGGAATAGGGCCTGGTTGGGATTGTGGTCGGTACAGACTAGATGGGCCGAATGGCCTCCTTCTGCACATCTGTCTAAAACCAGTAGCTTTCTCCTGTCTCACACACACTTACTTAAGATTACGAGGTGAGGTGTATCCATTTCGGGGGTTACAAAATAGCGCAGAGGGAAACATCACCTCAGCGTGGTAACAATATTTATAATCCCACAATCACACACCCACCCTCCCTTAGTCAATGAATGAATGATTCAAATGACAATGAAGGTAATTCTGCACAGCAAGATCCCACTGCCAGTCCCACGATGGAGGAGGGCAGCCCCAGACTCTGTGTCTCTTTCCCCCTGCCCCTCCTGAGACCCTCTCACACCCCCCCCCCCCCACACCCTCTCTGTTTAGCTCTCCCTCCATTTCTCTATCTCTCTCTCTGCCTCCTCCCCCTCCCCAACCCTTCTCCTTCTCCTCAATCTTTCCTGTTTAAAGTTCTGCTCACGGGTCACAGTGCGAGGAATAGGGAGCCAGACCCACCTGTGTGCACAGCAAGATCCCACACACACAACCTGGTGAGGGCCAGATTAAATAAATGTGGGTGAGGACTGCAGGAGAGTGTGTGGGAAATGGGATCCACTCCTCTCTCTCTCTCTCTTCCCAAATTAAATGAACAACAATTCACATTGGTGTTTTCCTTCACATTTTATTGAAAGCTGAAATATAGACAGGAATGTCTGGGGAGAGAGAGAGGGGAGGGGTGCTGGGATTGGTAAGAACGCTGGAGAGACAGAGACAGGGAAATTCTATACCCCCCCCCCTATCCGAATAGAAATTCCTGGGAAAAGAGAGAGAGAAAAGAATCTGGAGTCACACAGCACAGAAACAGGCCCTTCGGCCCACCAGCTCCATGCTGGCCATCAAATCCCAATCTATCCTCCTCCCATTCCCCAGCACTTGCTCCAGAGCCTACGATGCCTCGGCGATTAAAGTGCTTGAATTTACCCGACCCCTTTTCAAGCTTTTTCCTTGAACCCACTTTGCGGTCCCTGAGCCAGATTTAGTTTAATACAGTCTGGTCGTTGTTGCAGTGCAGGCAAAGGCCACAGGCCCAGTGTGTGCACAGCAAGATCCCACAGCAGCAGCAGCAGCAATGTGAACCTGAATCAGATGGGACACAGTCCTCCCACCCCCCACTCTCTTGCCTGCTGTGACCCCCCTTCCCCACTCACTACCCTGTGTGTGTGTGTGTGTGTGTCTGCATCATCCCAAATCTCCAGAAAGGCTGGAACTCCCTCTTAAAAGTAACCCTTTTTAAAACTAAAATCCCTGTGGTGCACAGCAAGATCCCACAAAGTGCAGTCAGCTGTGTTGAGCGTTTTTTAAATTTGGGAATTGTTTATACAGAGTGAGGGAGCCAGAGAGGGGCTGAGACAGTGAAATCCCTCTCTCAGGACCCTCAGAATTAAACTGGAGACCCTGTCCCTCACTGAAACCCCCCCTCCCTCTAACAGCCTGTGTCTCTCCCCCTGCATCTAACCCACAACTCCAGCTGTTTCCATCCCTCCCTCTTCCTCTCTCTCCCTGCCTCGCTGTGTACATCTGTTTCTGCTCGAGAAGAGACAGGGAGAGAGAGACAGATATTTGATAATTAATTGTGTATGGTCGCATTATTGAGTGTGGTTTAATTTGGTGATTTTTTTATACAGAGAGGCAGAGAGAGAGGTGAAGACAGTGACATTCTCTCCCTGGCACCCTCGCAAGTTCAGAGACACAAAAGCTGCGGACACTCACACACACAAACTGGGTTTGGTAAGTTTCCCAATCTCTGCAGCTTCCCATGTGGCCCAGGGTTTGAATTGAAATTTAAAAGCAGCTTGGAGACACTGCAGGATTTTTGATTTGAGTTTCTCCCCCCTCACCCTGTAAATATAAAATAGAAATTCCTGGATTACAATATTCCCTTGGACAGAGCGGAGGGAATGTGTGAGTGGTGTGTGTGTGTGTCTGAGACCTAGGCTGGATTTGGGAATATCTGCCTGCTGAAGAGGGTCAGTGAAACCATCTTGGCTGAATATCTCATCGCTAAAGAGTCACAGAGAGAGATATCTGATAAATAAATGTGTTACTGAACCCACTCTGGATGCTCCCTCTATCTCTGTCTTTCTCACTAACTTCATTGCAGTGTTAATGTAAGCCTTGTGACACTAGTAAATAAACTTTAAATCTTTCAACTTTAAAACCTCTGTCTCTTTCTGTCTCTCTCAGTAACTGCAGCGTTAATGTGAGCCTTACCTATGACACTAATAAACAAACTTTAAAACTTTAAACATCCTCTCTGTCTCTTTATCTCTGTCTCTGTGTGTCTCTCTGTCTCTCTCTCTCAGTAACTTCATTGCAGTGTTAATGTAAGCCTTACTTATGACACTAATAAACAAACTTTAAAACTTTAAACATCCTCTCTGTCTCTTTATCCCTGTCTCTTTCTGTCTCTTTATCTATGTCTCTGTGTGTCTCCCTCTCAGTAACTTCATTGCAGTGTTAATGTAAGCCTTACTTGTGACACTAATAATCAAACTTTAAAACTTTCAACTTTAAAAACTCTGTCTCTGTCTCAATTCAGACACTAGTTCAGTGCCAGGTTGAGAGGGGGTCAGTATTGAGCAGAATGGGAGGCAGTTTGATACAAAGTTTGCAGAAACTGCAGCGAGTGTTTGTAAACATGTTGGGGTTTGTGGAAAGGTCAGTGTGTAACAAGCTGAGGGAAGGTGTTTCCACTTCACATGTGGCTACTTTTTGGCAATGGGAGTTACCTTTGCATCTACAGGGAGCTCTGAAGCCTCATGGCTTTCTGCCTGCCTCTGTTTGAACAGTTTAATATGTTTCAGCACTGAGACCTCTGGCCCTTGTTGGGAATATCAGTCTCCCAGAATACCAGTATACCTGACTGCCCACCTCCCCCCTGCCCGCCACCCCCAGCCCCCAACCCTGTGTGTGTGTTGTCCCAAGTCTGGAGACTTCCCCACAGTCCCCTGAAAGGTTTAAACTGCCTCTGAGAAAACACCCTTTTTAAAACAAAATCCCCAGCAAGATCCCACAAGCTGCAGTCAGCTGTGTTGAGTGTTTTGTAATTTGGGAAAAGTTTATACAGAGAGAGAGTGAGGCAGAGAGGGGCTGAGACAGTGAAATCAAACCCCCCGGGACACCCAGAATGAAAATCACACAGCACAAAATCCCAGGATTGCCCCTTTCCAGGTTTTACTGAGAGATTGTCCAACTAAATATTAATTCCTGGGAAAAAGAGGGAGAGAGAGAGAATAAAGAGAGGCAGATAGAGGAAGGAAATGGAGAGAAAAGCAGAGAGAAATAGACAGAATGGGGGAAAAGCTGTGGAGAGGATGAAATGAAAATCTGAACATCTGTAAACTGAATTGTAAAGGCCTCTGTGAATTTTATTCAACAATTAGGTTCATTGCTCTGTCTCCGACCCCTGTTATTTTAGATTTAAAAGAAACTTATAGACAGTTTCATGCATAATTTACTCTTTGCCACCCACCTGTTTGTGACTAATTGCAAAGCCGGGATATTTTAACCCCAGGCTTTCAAACTCCAGCCCCCCCAAACACCCCACAATCGAACCAGAACTGGTTCATCCGAGGAAGCGTGATTAAAATTAAACCTGGATCAGGGTAAGAAAGAGACAACTCACATGCGGCCTATAGAACAGGCCTCAGTCCATCCATCCTCCTCTGGAGAAAAGCCCCTTGTCCAAGGATTCCAAGTCCCATTGCAGTCTTCAAAAATCAAATCCCTGGGAAGCAGAGAGAGAGAAAATAATTAATTAAAATACAAGAAATTGTTTAAATTAAATAGCACAAGAGGCCAGGATTCCCCTTCTCAGATTTTACTGAGAGATTGTCTAACTAGATATGAATTATTGGGGAAAAGAGAGAAAATTAATTCAATACAAGAAACCATTTAAATTAAATCTCACCGAAACGCAGGATTCCCCCCTCTCAGTTACACAATCTCTCAGAAACATCAGAATGGCATGAACAGAGAGAGAGAAATCTACAAACAGAATCTCCTAAAACTGAATCAAATATCCACAACCCCCCCGTCCATCCCTGTCTCCCTCTCAGACTCCAGGAGCTGCTCATCTCCCTCTTTCAGTTTGGGAAGGGGCTGCTGATTCCTTCGGGACACTTTTTAAAATCGCCCTCCCGGGATTGATTTCTACAACTCCCTCCATCTCCCTTTCACTATCTCCCTCTCTTTTCTCCCTCTGCTCCTGTCTCTCTCACTCAGTGTAAAGATGGATGTCCCTGTCTAGATCCTTGTCCCTGTCCCCTCTCTTTCTCACTCGTTGTCTCTGTCCATAGCTGTTTCTTTCCCTCTCTCTAATGTACTCTGCATTGAAATGAGCGATGCCATATTCCTGTCTCCCTGTTTATAATAACACAGTTTTTGTTGATTAAAGGTTTAAAGAGACACAAAGGAAGATGGAGCCAGAGAGAGAGAGAGATTCTGGTGAGTGATAGACAGATATGGAAGAATGTTCGCGAGAGAGAGATTCTGGTGAGTGATGGGACAGATATGGAAGAATGCTCGAGAGAGAGAGAGAGATTCTGGAGAGTGATAGATATGGAAGAATGCTCGAGAGAGAGAGAGAGAGATGAATGGAAAGAAACAGGAAGGGAGAGAAAGCTGAAGATAGGGGAAAAATACTGGAGGGAGAGACAGAGAGAAAAGCAGAGAGAAATAGAATGGGGAAGAAAGCTGTAGAGGGGAAGATAAATGTAAAGGCTGAACTTCAGAAAATTGAATTGTAATGTCCTCTGTGAAACGTATTTAACATTCGGGGAAGTCAGTCTCTCCCATCCCTGTTACTTTGGATTTGCATCAAACTTTTAGAAAGTTTCATATTACAGATATTTAATTTACTCTTTGCCACCCACCAAACGAATTGCAAAGCCGGGATATTTTAACCCCAGGGTTTTAAACTCCAGCCTCCCCACTTCCCACAATTGAACCAGAACTGGTTCATCCGAGGAAGCGAGATTAAAATTAAACCTGGATCAGGGTAATAAGAGATAACAACTCACTTGCAGCCTATAGAACAGGCCTCAGTCCATCCATCCTCCTCTGGAGAAAAGCCCCTTGTCCAAGGATTCCAAGTCATGTTGCAGTCTTAAATTCAAATCCCTGGGGAACAGAGAAAATAATTCATTAAAGTACAAGAAAATGTTTAAATTAAAGAGCACAAGAGCCCCAGGATTCCCCCTTCTAAGATCTCACTGAGACATTGTCTAACTAAATATTAATTCCTTGGGAGAGATAGAATATAATTAATTTAAATATAAGAAAATGTTTAAATTAAATAGCACAAGAGCCCAGGATTCCCCCTTCTTAGATTTTACAAAGAGAGATTGTCCAACAAAATATTATTTCCTGGGAAAAAGAGGGAGAGAGAGGGAATAAAAAGAGAGACAGATAGAGGAAGGAAAGGGATGGAGAGAGAGAAAGCAGAGAGAAATAGACAGAATGGGAGAAAAGCTGCAGAGAGGACTAAATGAAATTCTAAACTTCTGAAAACTGAATTGTAAAGGCCTCTGTGAATTTTCTTCTGCAATTAGGAACAGCGCTCTGTCTCCCATCCCTGTTATCTTGGATTTAAAACAAATTGAGACAGTTTCATATTACAGACATTTAATTTACTCTTTGCCACCCACCTGAGGGTTAATATGTTTGTAACTAATTGCAAAGTGGGGATATTTTAACCCCAGGGTTTCAAACTCCAGCCCACCTCACACCCCACAATCGAACCAGGACTGGTTCATCCGAGGAAGCGAGATTAAAATTAAACCTGGATCGGGGTAATAAAGAGACGACAACTCACATGCGGCCTATAGAACAGGCCTCAGTCCATCCATCCTCATCTGGAGAAAAGCCCCTTGTCCAAGGATTCTGAGTCCCATTGCAGTCTCTCATGTATTCTGAATTGAAATGAGTGATGCCATATTCCTGTCTCCCTGTTTACAATAACGGAGAGTTTTTATTGATTAAAGATTTAAAGAGACACAAAGAAAGATGGAGCCAGAGAGAGAGAGACATTCTGGAGAGTGATAGACAGATATGGAAGAATGCTCGAGAGAGAGAGAGAGAGATGAGTGGAAAGAGACAGGAAGGGAGAGAAAGCTGAAGATGGGAAAAAGTACTGGAGGGAGAGACAGAGAGAAAAGCAGAGAGAAATAGTCAGAATGGGGAAGAAAGCTGTTGAGGGGAAGATAAATGTAATGGCTGAACTTCAGAAAATTGAATTGTAATGTCCTCTGTGAAACTTATTTAACATTCGGGTAAATCACTCTCTCCCACCCCTGTTATTTTGGATTTATATCAAACTTTTAGACAGTTTCATATTACAGATATTTAATTTACTCTTTGCCACCCACCAAAGGGTTAACATGTTTGTGACTAATTGCAAAGCCGGGTTATTTTAACCCCAGGGTTTCAAACTCCAGCCCTCCCACATCCCACAATCTAACTAGAACTGCTTCATCCGAGGAAGCGAGATTAAAATTAAACCTGGATTGGGGTAATAAGAGATAACAACTCACATGCGGCCTATAGAACAGGCCTCAGTCCATCCTTCCTCCTCTGGAGAAAAGCCCCTTGTCCAAGGATTCCGAGTCCCATTGCAGTCTTCAAAATTCAAATTCCTGGGAAGAAGAGAAAATAATTAATTAAAATACAAGAAAATGTTTAAATTAAATAGCACAAGAGCCCAGGATTCCCCCTTCTCAGTTGCACAATCTCTCAGTAAAATCTAAACATTAATTCTTGGGGAAAGAGAGAGAGAGAAAATAATTAAAATACAAGAAATTATTTAAATTAAATACAACAGCAAAAACCCAGGATCTCCCCTTAGTTACACAATCTCTCAGTGACATCCAAACACAACAAGTCAGTTGTAAAGCAGAGACGAAAGAGATTGAGACAGTTCCCTCCCTGTGTGTTTCTCTCTGTCTCTCTATTCCACTCTCATTCAGATCTCGCTCCCTCTGATATGAAACATTAAATCTGGATCAGGGTAATAAACACACACAACTCACCCGGGTGAAGCCTCAGTCAGCCCTCCCTCTGGAAGAAGCTCCTCTCCCTCGTCCTGGTCACAAACATTCCCGTCCTTTGGATCCGCGACACATCCCCAGTTTTCAAAATTCCTCAGGAGAAAGAGAGATAAAAATTGGTTAAAAAGAGAGAGAAAAAGAGACAAGGCCATTTTAACAATAAGACACACAACATATCACAGCGAGGAGTCCAGCATTTCCATTCAAGTCCATTCAGCATCATGTCCACACAA
>NW_027590437.1:20000-65000 GCF_964213995.1 Mustelus asterias
CTAAATCATCCCTTAGTTTCCAAATATCTGCATGTTAGTTGGTTTGGCCATGCTAAATTGCCCCTTAGTATTCAACGGTGTGCATGTTGGGTTAATTGGCCATGTTAAATTGTTCCTCCGAGTCCAATGATGAGTAGGTCAGGTGGATTGCCCATGGTAAATTGCCCCTTAGTGTCCAAAAATGTGAAGATTTGGTGAATTGACCATGCTACGTTGCCACTTAGTGCCCAAAGATGAATAGGTTAGGTGGATTGGCCGTGCTAAATTGACACCAACTGTGGAAGTTTCCCATCCCGCCCACCTTGGGAATTGTAACAGGCAGGGCAGGACCATGCCAAAGTCTCTCATAGAATCCCGACAGTGCAGAAGGAGGCCATTCAGCCCATCGATTCTGCACTGACTCTCCAAAAGAGCAGCCTATCCAGGCCCTCCCCTCCACCCTATCCTGTCCCCTCCACCCTATCCCCATAGCCCCGTGTATTCACCATGACTAAATCACCTCAGCCACGCTCGTCCCAAGACTGGAAATCCCGCCCCTAGTGTCCAAAGATGCGAAGGTTAGGTGGATTGGCCATGCCAAAATGATCTCTTCCTGTCCAAAGGTGGGCTATGTGTTCCCGTATTTAGTAAGGGTTTAAGATGATGAGATAGAAAGTTTGCCACAGTGCACACAAACAGGCAGCATTGGCAGCATTGTAGCTGGAAGCTTCAAATGACAAACAAATCTTCATGTCTGAAGTCAATGGATCAAAGAGTGAAAGATGGATTTCATTGTAGACAATTGTGTGGTCACCCACTTTAAAAAGGATAGAACACGTTGATTTATGAATGGGGAAAAGCTGGAAAGAGTGGAGGCCCAAAGAGACTTGGGGCGGTCACATCAACATAGAAAATAGGAGGAGGCCATTCAGCCCTTCGAGCCTGACCCACCATTCAACACTGTCATGGCCGATCCTCTGTCTCAATGCCATACCCCAGCGCTCTCCCCATACACCTCGACACTTTTAGAGTCTAGAAATCTATCTCTTTCCTTCTTAAATATATTCAGTGACTTGGTCTCCACAGCTTTCTGTGGGAGAGAATTCCACAGGTTCACCACCCTCTGAGTGAAGAGGTTTCCCCTCATCTCAGTCCCAAATGGCCCCCCCGTATCCTGAGACTGTGACCCCTTGTTCCAGACACCCCCAGCCGGAGGAAACAATATCCCTGTATCCAGCCTGTCCAGCACTGTCAGAATTTTATACCTTTCAATCACTTCCTCTCTCACTCTTCTACATTCCAGTGAATACAGGCCCAGCCGACCCAATCTCCCCTCAGACATCAATGCTGCCATCCCAGGAATCAGTCTGGTGAACATTCACTGCTCTCCCTCTGTGGCAAGTACATCCTTCCTCAGATAAGGAGAGGAACACTGCACACAAGACTCCAGGTGTGGTCTCACCGAGGCTCTGTCCAGCTGCAGTAAGACATCCTTGCTCTTCTACTCCAATCCTCTTGCAATGAAGGCCAACATGGGTGTCACAGTGGTTAGCTCTGCTGCCTCACAGTGCAACAGACCCGGGTTCAATTTTGGTCTCGGGTCACTGCCTGTGTGGAGTTTGCACGTTCTCCCCGTGTCTGCGTGGGTTTCCTCCGGGTGCTCCGGTTTCCTCCCATACTCCAAAGATGCGCGCGTTAGGTTGATTGGCCGTTACAAATTGCCCTTTAATGCCTGGGAGATTAGGATATTGTGAGTGAGACTGTGGGACTGTTCTCTATCTGTGTGTGTGTGTGAGACTGTGAGTGTATCTATGTGTGTGCATCACTGCGTTTGTGTGTGTTTCACTATCTTCCTGTCTCTCAGTCCCCCAGTCCCAGAATCTGCTTCTCTTTACACAGATGCTGCCTGTCCTGCTCAGTATTCCGGCATTGACTATTTCACAATCTGAGGAGTTGTGAATGCTGCGATCATCAGCGAACATCTCACCTATGGAGGGAAGGTCAGTGATGGAGCAGCTGAAGATGGTTGGGGCCTCGGACACTCACCCTGAGGAACTCCTGCAGTGATGTCCCGGGACTGAGAGGATCGGCTTTGAGATAATCGGCACATTGGGGGAAAGCTTGGAAAGCAGAGGATGCTGATTTAAGGTAAATGGCGACAGCGGCAACATGAGGCAATATCTGTGGCTTTGGAGTGATCCTTGTTGTACCCCACTATTAGCTGCTTGCCCTCCTGAATATCTCACTGTTACTCTCTGCATTACTATCTCATCCCTATCTCTCAGTGACTCTGCCTCTCTCCATCTCTCCGGGGAAATTAAAATGGGGAGCAACGAAATGGCAGAAGAATTGAACGTATACTTTGGTTCTGTCTTCACAAAAGAGGCACAGATAACCTGGCAGAAATGTTAGGGAACCAATGGTTTAGTGAGAGTGTGGAATTGAATTGAAGGAAATCAGGATTAGTAAGAAAATGGTGCTGGGGGAATGAATGGGGTTAAAGGCTGACAAAGCCCCAGGGCCTGATAATCTACATCCCAGAGTATTAAAGGAAGCGGCGCTGGAAATATTGGATGCATTGCTGGTCATCTTCCAAAATTCTATAGACAAGAACAAAGAACAATACAGCACAGGAACAGGCCCTTCGGCCCTCCAAGCCCGCGCCGCTCCCCGGTCTAGGATTGAATCCTGAATCCAGGATCCCCGCCCAATTTTCCAGCCTATCTACATACCAATATCCTATCCACCGAGCTGTCCCTCACAGCTACGATGCTTTGTTCATTACAACCTATTAACTCACCCCCACCCCCCCATTCCAGACCATGTGATCTCCAGGGAGAGGCGAAAACCCAGAGTGAAAAACCCCAGGGCCAATATGGGGAAAAAAAATCTGGGAAATTCCTCTCCGACCCCCTGAGGCGATCGAAACGAGTCCAGGAGATCACAATGGCCCCGATCGGAAAATGCTTCCCAACGCTAGTCATTTCCACTTTCACGACACCATATGAATTCCCTGCCCCCGAGACAGGTTCCCAACTATCCGCAGTCTCGCTCTGTACTGGCACCAGCAAGATGATCATAGAATGAAGCCTTGAAACGAGAAACAAGGAACAATTAGCCCGCGCCGCTCCCTGGTCCAAACTAGACCACTCTTTTGTATCCCTCCATTCCCACTCCGTTCATACAGCTGTCTAGATAAGTCTTAAATGTTCCCAGTGTGTCCGCCTCCACCACCTTGCCCGGCAACACATTTCAGGCCCCCACGACCCTCTGTGTAAAATATGTCCTTCTGATATCTGTGTTAAACCTCCCCCCCCTTCACCTTGAACCTATGACCCCTCGTGAACGTCACCACCGACCCGGGGAAAAGCTTCCCACCGTTCACCCTATCTATGCCTTTCATAATTTTATACACCTCTATTAAGTCTCCCCTCATCCTCCGTCTTTCCAAGGAGAACAACCCCAGTTTCCCCAATCTCTCCTCATAACCAAGCCCCTCCATACCAGGCAACATCCTGGTAAACCTCCTCTGTACTCTCTCCAAAGCCTCCACGTCCTTCTGGTAGTGTGGCGACCAGAACTGGACGCAGTATTCCAAATGCGGCCGAACCAACGTTCTATACATCTGCAACATCAGACCCCAACTTATGCCCCGTCCTATAAAGGCAAGCATGCCATATGCCTTCTTCACCACCTTCTCCACCTGCGACGTCACCTTCAAAGATCTGTGGACTTGCACACCCAGGTCCCTCTGCGTCTCTACACCCTTTATGGTTCTTCCATTTATTGTGTAGCTCCTCCCTACATTATTCCCACCAAAATGCATCACTTCGCATTTATCAGGATTGAACTCCATCTGCCATTTCCTTGCCCAAATTTCCAGCCTATCTATATCCTTCTGTAGCCTCTGACAATGTTCCTCACTATCTGCAAGTCCTGCCAGTTTTGTGTCGTCCGCAAACTTACTGATCACCCCAGTTCCTCCTTCTTCCAGATCATTTATATAAATCACAAACAGCAGAGGTCCCAATACAGAGCCCTGCGGTACACCACTAGTCACAGGCCTCCAGCCGGAAAAAGACCCTTCCACTACCACCCTCTGTCTTCTATGACCAAGCCAGTTCTCCACCCATCTAGCCACCTCCCCCTTTATCCCATGGGATCCAACCTTTTTCACTAGCCTACCGTGAGGGACTTTGTCAAACGCTTTACTGAAGTCCATATAGACAACATCCACGGCCCTTCCTTCGTCAACCATTTTGGTCACTTCTTCAAAAAACACCACCAGGTTAGTGAGGCATGACCTCCCTCTCACAAAACCATGTTGACTATCGTTAATGAGTTTATTCCTTTCTAAATGCGCATACATCCTATCTCTAAGAATCTTCTCCAACAACTTCCCCACCACGGACGTCATGCTCACCGGCCTATAATTACCCGGGTTATCCTTCCTACCCTTCTGAAATAACGGGACCACATTGGCTATCCTCCAATCCTCTGGGACCTCACCTGCGTCCAGTGACGAGACAAAGATTTGCGTCAGAGGCCCAACGATTTCACCTCTCATCTCCCTGAGCAGCCTTGGATAGATTCCATCAGGCCCTGGGGATTTGTCAGTCTTTATATTCTCTAACAAACCTAACACTTCCTCCTTTGTAATGGAGATTTTCTCCAACGGTTCAACACTCCCCTCAGAGACACTCCCAGTCAACACATCCCTCTCCTTTGTGAATACCGACGCAAAGTATTCATTTAGGATCTCCCCTACTTCTTTGGGCTCCAAGCATAAGTCCCCACTTTTGTCCCTGAGAGGTCCGATTTTTTCCCTAACAACCCTTTTGTTCCTAACGTATGAATAAAATGCCTTTGGATTCTCCTTAATCCTGTCTGCCAAGAACATTTCGTGGCCCCTTTTTGCTCTTCTAATTCCCCGTTTGAGTATTTTCCTACTTTCATTGTACTCCTCCAGAGCTCCCTCCGTTTTTAGCTGCTTGGACCTAACATATGCCTCTCTTTTCCTTTTGACCAGTCCCTCAATTTCCCTGGTTATCCACGGTTCTCTAATCCTACCCTTCCTATCCTTCTTTTTTACATGCACATGCTTGTCCTGAAGCCCTAACAACCGTTCCTTAAAAGACTGCCACATACCAGATGTGGATTTACCCTCAAACAGCCTCTCCCATTCAAGAGCTGCCAATTTCTGCCTGATCCCAATAAAGTTAGCCTTCCCCCAATCCAAGACCTTACCCTTGGGACACCACTCATCCTTTTCCATCACTATCCTAAAGCTAACAGAATTGTGGTCACTATTTGCCACATGTTCCCCAACCAAAACTTTGAAGACCTGACCGGGCTCATTCCCCAGTACCAGGTCCAGTATAGCCCCCTCTCTAGTCGGGCTGTCCACATATTGTTCCAACGAACCCTCCTGTACACATTTTACAAATTCCTCCCCATCCAGAGTCCCTGCCCTCAGCGATTTCCAGTCTATACCAGGGAAATTGAAGTCTCCCACTACAACAACCCTATTTTTCCTGCACCTATCCAGTATCTCCTGACATATCCATTCTTCCACTTCCCTTGGGCTGTTGGGGGGCCTGTAGTACACCCCCAACATAGTGATTGCGCCTTTCCTGTTTCTAAGCTCCACCCAGAGTGACTCGCTACACGACCCCTCTGAATTGTCCTCCCTCTGCACCGCTGTAATATGCTCTCCAACCAATACCGCTACTCCCCCATCTCTTTTGGCCCCTCCTCTGTCTCGCCTAAAACACTTGTACCCTGGAATATTCAGCTGCCAGTCCTGTCCCTCTTTCAACCAAGTCTCTGTCACCGCAACCACATCCAAATTCCTCGTGCGCATTAAGGCCCCAAGTTCGTCTGTTTTACCTGCTACGCTCCTTGCATTGAAGTATAAGCACTCCAGACCCCCAGGCTCAGTGAGGTCGTCCTCCCCCAGAGTGCTCTTCTTCTTTGCCAGCCTTGTCCCAGCCCCAAGCTCGTCCCCAGCCACCACACTTATAGACCTAATAGTTTGATCCCCACCCCCCTGCCATACTAGTTTAAACCCCCCCGAACTGCACTAGCAAAGCTCCCAGCCAGGATATTTGTGCCCTTCCAACTTAGTTGTGACCCGTCCTTCTTGTACAGGTGCCATCCTCTCCTGAAAACCTCCCATTGATCTATGAAAATGAAGCCCTCCCTCCTGGACCAGTCCTTTAGCCAAGCATTCATTTGAACCAACTCCCTATTCTTAGCCTCACTGGCACGAGGCATTGGGAGCAGCCCAGAGATGGCCACCCTAGTGACCCTACTTTTTAACCTATTTCCCAAATCTGGACAGACTCTGGAGCAGTTCCTACAGATTGGGGGGTGGCAAATGTAACCCCACTATTTAAAATAATCTTTTCACTTGCGTGTAATTTATCACAGAACACGGGCAGCATGGGCTTATCGAGAATGACGGGATAGTGTTGGGGTGGAGAAGTTATTCCTTCAAGTGGAAATCAGTGTAGTTTTGAAATGTGTTGAGGGTTTCTGCCTCTCCCCATTCAATCCTTCCCAACTACTCTATCGAGGCTCCTTCTCACTTTCTACCAGACAATTATTTGTGTTCGGGAGCGGGTGCAGAGGAGATTGAAATGAAACAGACAGACAGTTAACTTCAACACTGAGAAATGTGAAGTGATGCACTTTGGACAATAAGTTGAGGAGAGAATCCAAAAACCAACTGGGAGCAAGTTAAATTGTGTGCAGGTAAAGGGAAACCTTTTATACCTCCATCAATCTGTGTCTCTCTCTTTTTCTCACTCTCTGTGTCTGTGTCTTCTGTCCATCTCTCCCTTTCTGGGATATCTGCGAAAAATATCCACAAATATCAGGCAGCCATTTGGCGTTTCTTCCCAGTGGCCATTTCGTGTGAACGCAGCACTGAGATATTTCTGACAGAGTTGTCTCTTCACCAAAGTAACGTTAGTATTTTAAATGTGACAGATACGCAGCTATGGAGACACAAACGAGGGCTGTATTCCCGGGAATTTTGGAGTGTCAGGGACAATTTGATCCAAGTTGTCAGGAGAATAATGGAAACTGATAGCACAGAGAGAGAGAAATGTTTCTTGCTGGTTATCCACCTCCTCCAGTCCCACCATCCTCCCATATCTGTTTTCCTTTCATTCTGGCTCCGTGACCATCCACAATTTGAATCGTTTCCCCATTGGGAGCTGTGTCTTCATCTGCGTGGGCTCCAACTCTGGAATACCTTCCCTGAACGTTTTACTCAAATACATCCATGGGATGTGGGCCTGGCTGGTTCTGCCAGCGTTTACTCCTCGTCCCTAATTGCTCATGAACTGAGTGGCTTGCTAGGCCATTTCAAACAGCATCTAAGAGTCAACCACATTGCTGTGAGGCTGGAGTCACATGTAGGCCCGACCAGGTAAGGACGGCAGATTTCCTTCCATAAAGGACATGAGTGAAGCAGATTGGTTTTCTCCATTTTAACACCTCCTTTTCCTCCAATTAAAATAGTTCGTAAAAACCATCTTTGGGACATGTGACCCTAAACTCTCTTGTGACTCGGGGTGAAATTTCTCACATTAAGGCTCCTGTGAAGCATCTTGGGATAATACTGTCCAAGGTGCTATATAAATGCAAGTTGTTGTTGTGTGTGTCAGAGTGTCAGCTTCTGTCCATGTCCAGGACACTGCAGGTAACAGAGAATGATTCACTCTGGTCTGCGATTGTACATCCCGTGTGTGTCTCAGTGTCAGCTCTGAAACATGTACAGCACAATCCCATCCTGTTTCTGTGTCTCTCTGCCTCTGTATCTGTATCTCTCCCTCTCGCTCCATCTCTCTCCCCAGGACTGAAACAAACTAGAGTTTCAATCCCACACTGGGATGCTGTTCAATGTGAGTTCAGTTTTCCCAGAAATAAAAATCCTCAATTAAAAATTCCTTTGACACAGCAGAGGGAACTTTACTCAAAGTGAATTTGCGGCTGTCTTGAATTTGAACCCAAGTTTTCAATATGGGGGTGGCACAGTGATGCAGGGGTTCGCACTGCTTCCTCACAGTGCCAGGGACCCGCCTTCGATTCCCAGCATGGGTCACTTTCTGACTGGAGTTTGAACGTCCTTCCCGTGTTTGTGTGGGTTTCCTCCGGGTGCTCCGGTTTCATCCCACACTCCAAAGATAGAACAAAGATAATTACAGCACGGGAACAGGTCTTTCGGCTCTCCAAGCCTGCACCGACCATGCTGCCTGACTGAACTAAAACCCCCTACCCTTCCGGGGACCATATCCGTCCATTCCCATCTTATTCATGTCTTTGTCAAGACGCCCTTGAAAAGTCACTACCGTATCTGTTTCCACTCCATCCCCCGGCAACGAGTTCCAGGCATCCACCACCCTCTGTGTAAAAAACCTTTCCTCCCACATCTCCTTTAAACCTTGCCCCTCGCACCTTAAACCTCTGCCCCCGAGTAATAACTCTTCCACCCTGGGAAAAATCTTCTGACTATCCACTCTGTCCATGCCCCTCATAATCTGGCAGACTTCTATCAGGTGTACAGGTTAGGTGGATTGGCCAAGCTAAATTGTCCCTTAGTGTCAGGAGGATTAGCTGAGGTAAATGTATGGGATTATAGGGATGGGGCCTGGGTGGGATTGTGTTCAGTGCAGACTCGATGGGCCGAATGGCCTCCTGCACTGCAGGATTCTATGAACCCTGTTCTGTATTTGGTTTGGGATTGTTTGTTGAAAAGTGTAGTTGAAGTGTTACTCTGTAATGCTGGAATTTAGGCTACGGGATGATTGGATCAAACACTTCAAGATAATAAGGGGAATGGAGAGGACTGATAAAGAACAACTTTTCCTGCTGGTTGGGGAGTCCAGGACTTGGGGACATTGGATTTCAAACAATGTTGAGGATTTTAGACTTGCAGGAGTGGAATTCAGAAACACTTTGCCACACCAGCTGTGATATTAGTTTGGAACTACCTTCTATAATTCGCAGTTGATGCTCAGTCGCTTATTAATGTTTAAATCTGAGGTTGATAGATTATATTTTTATACAGGAGAAGCAATTTAAAATCAATGGGTCAATGTTAAAATGGATGCAGGAACAGAGAGACCTGGGATTTCAGTTCATTTTTACATCTTAAAGATTCAACCTGGGGCTCAGAATCTGTCAGTTGAATCTACTTTTCCCGCCTGATAAAGTGTCAACAATTGTGTTTGGGAATGTGACAAAAGGTGACATTCCTGCACAGTGGGGTTGGGAGGTTGTTTGAAAGGAGATTCAGATTGTATCAGAAAGCGTCAATTAGATTGTGTCTCGTTGCAGAAGGTGCATATTTCACAGGAAATGCCCCGAGATAAAGACTAGTTTCACCGATGTCTGAGTAACTTTCAAAGTCTGCAGACGCATGAAGGGGGCAGAGATATTGTAATATTCAGAGCAGGAGATGGGGGACAATCACAGAATTGAAGATGTGAGGCCATCTCTTGTTTCCGAATGTCAGTGTTTAGCTTTTAAACTTTAGTCCTGTGCTAATAATTCCAAGTTTGCAATCCCACACTTTGCTGTTGTGAATTAGAGTTGTGAATTTTCTGAAATTGGTTGTGTAATAAAACTCGGTGCAGGATGCAATGATTCCCATTCTGCCTGCTGCTGCAAAGCCCCCGTGTCTGTCTCAGTTTCATCGTATTTATCAATGATTTGAGATCCTAGAATCATAGAATCCCTAAAGGGCAGACCATTCGGCCCATCGAGTCTGCATCGACCACAATCCCACCCAGGCCCGATTCCCGTAACCCCATATATTTACCCTGTTAATCCCCTGACACTAAGGTCAATTTATCATGGCCAATCCACCTAACCCGCACATGTTTGGACTGTGGGAGGAAACTGGAGCACCCGGAGGAAATCCACGCAGACACTGGGAGAACTCTACACTGACAGCGAGCTGAGGCTGGAATTGAAACTGGGTCCCTGGCGCTGTGCTAACCACTGTGCCACCATGCCGTTCATCATAGAATCCCTGAAGTGCAGAAGGAGGTCCTTTGGTCCATCAAGCCTGCCCCCGACAACAATACCACCCGGGCCTGAATCCCCCTAACACTAAGGGGCAATTGAGCACGGCCAATTAACTCCACCCGCACATCTTTGGAGTGTGGGAGGAAACCGGAGCACCCGGAGGAAACCCACGCAGACACTGGGAGAACGTACAAACTCCACACAGACAGTCACCCGAGGCTGGAATTGAACATGGGTCCTTGTTGCTGTGGGGGAGCAGTGCTAACCACTGTGCCATCATGTCGCCCGGTGATGAGACAGAAAGTTTGCTACATTTCACAGAAATAGGCAGCATTTTAAGTCTTATAGCCAGAAGCTTCAAATGGCAAAGAGGTATTCCACAGCATAAGAGGCCATTCAGCTCATTGAGTCTGCACAGACTTGATGACAGAGTATCTTACCCAGGCCCTCACCCCAGCCCTATCCCCATAACCCCATTGCTAATCCATCTAATCTATATATCTTGCGAGTGTGGAAGGTAACCAGAGCACCCGGAGGAAACCCACGCAGACACGGGGAGAATGTGCAAACTCCACACAGTCACCCGAGGCTGGAATTGAACCCGGGTCCCTGGCGCTGTGAGGCAGCAGTACGAACCACTGTGCCACCATGCCGCCCGAAAGTAAAATGTCTTAACTGAATGGTTCAAAGAGTGAAAGATGGATTTCATTGGAGACAATTGTGTGGTCACCCACTTTAAAAAGGATAGAACAGATTGCTTTATGAATGGGGAAAAGCTGGAAAGAGTGGAGGCCCAAAGAGACTTGGGGCGGTCACATCAACATAGAAAATAGGAGGAGGAGGAGGCCATTCAGCCCTTCGAGCCTGACCCACCATTCAACACTATCATGGCCGATCCTCTGTCTCAATGCCATACCCCAGCGCTCTCCCCATACACCTCGACACCTTTTGAGTCTAGAAATCTATCACTTTCCTTCTTAAATATATTCAGTGACTTGGTCTTCACAGCTTTCTGTGGGAGAGAATTCCACAGGTTCACCACCCTCTGAGTGAAGAGGTTTCCCCTCATCTCAGTCCCAAATGGCCTCCCCCGTATCCTGAGACTGTGACTCCTTGTTCCAGACACCCCCAGCCGGAGGAAACAATATCCCTGTATCCAGCCTGTCCAGCACTGTCAGAATTTTATACCTTTCAATTAGATCCCCGCTCACTCTTCTACATTCCAGTGAATACAGGCCCAGCCGACCCAATCTCCCCTCAGACATCAATGCTGCCATCCCAGGAATCAGTCTGGTGAACATTCACTGCTCTCCCTCTGTGGCAGGTACATCCTTCCTCAGATAAGGAGAGGAACACTGTACACAAGACTCCAGGTGTGGTCTCACCGAGGCTCTGTCCAGCTGCAGTAAGACATCCTTGCTCTTCTACTCCAATCCTCTTGCAATGAAGGCCAACATGGGTGTCACAGTGGTTAGCTCTGCTGCCTCACAGCGCAACGGACCTGGGTTCAATTCTGGTCTCGGGTCACTGTCTGTGTGGAGTTTGCACGTTCTCCCCGTGTCTGCATGGGTTTCCTCCTGGTGCTCCGGTTTCCTCCCACACTCCAAAGATGCGCGCGTTAGGTTGATTGGCCGTGACAAATTGCCCCTTCATGCCAGGGGGATTAGGATATTGTGAGTGAGACTGTGGGAGTGTCCTCTATCTGTGTGTGTGTGTGTGTGAGAGACTGTGCGTGTACCTGTGTGTGTGTGTGTGTGTGTGTGTGTGCGCATCACTGCGTTTGTTGTCAGTGAGTTTGTGTGTGTTTCACTATCTTCCTGTCTCTCAGTCCCCCAGTCCCAGAATCTGCTTCTCTTTACACAGATGCTGCCTGTCCTGCTCAGTATTCCGGCATTGACTATTTCACAATCTGAGGAGTTGTGAATGCTGCGATCATCAGCGAACATCTCACCTATGGAGGGAAGGTCAGTGATGGAGCAGCTGAAGATGGTTGGGGCCTCGGACACTCACCCTGAGGAACTCCTGCAGTGATGTCCCGGGACTGAGAGGATCGGCTTTGAGATAATCGGCACATTGGGGGAAAGCTTGGAAAGCAGAGGATGCTGATTTAAGGTAAATGGCGACAGCGGCAACATGAGGCAATATCTGTGGCTTTGGAGTGATCCTTGTTGTACCCCACTATTAGCTGCTTACCCACCTGAATACCTCATTGTTACTCTCTGCATTACTATCTCATCCCTATCTCTCAGTGACTCTGCCTCTCTCCATCTCTCCGGGGAAATTATAATGGGGAGCAAAGAAATGGCAGAAGAATTGAACGTATACTTTGGTTCTGTCTTCACAAAAGAGGCACAGATAACCTGGCAGAAATGTTAGGGAACCAATGGTTTAGTGAGAGTGCGGAATTGAATTGAAGGAAATCAGTATTAGTAAGAAAATGGTGCTGGGGGAATGAATGGGGTTAAAGGCTGACAAATCCCCAGGGCCTGATAATCTCCATCCCAGAGTATTAATGGAAGCGGCGCTGGAAATATTGGATGCATTGCTCGTCATCTTCCAAAATTCTATAGACTCTGGAGCAGTTCCTACAGATTGGGGGGTGGCAAATGTAACCCCACTATTTAAAATAATCTTTTCACTTGCGTGTAATTTATCACAGAACACGGGCAGCATGGGCTTATCGAGAATGACGGGATAGTGTTGGGGTGGAGAAGTTATTCCTTCAAGTGGAAATCAGTGTAGTTTTGAAATGTGTTGAGGGTTTCTGCCTCTCCCCATTCAATCCTTCTTCACCCTGTCAACGTTGTTCATAATTCTGAACACCTCGATAAGGTCACTTTTTAATCTTCTCTGCTCCAAGGAGAATAAGGCCATTTTCTCTCATCTTTCCTTGGATCTAAAATTTCTCATTCCTGGAATCATTCGAGTGAATCTCCTTTGCACTCTCTCTCTCTCTCTGCCTCTCTCGAGGACTTTAACGTCCTTCCTTAAATACGGTGCCCAGAACTGATCCCAGTGCTCCGAATGTGATCTGTCCAATGATTTGTAGAGGTGTAGCATCACTTCCTTGCTTTTATACTCTATGCCTCTCTTTATAAACCCAAGGATCCTATCAGGCTTCTTAACAACTGTTTCATCTTGCCTGGCCACCTTCAGAGAATGAATCACTTGAAACCCAAGGCCCATCTGCTCCTGTAGTCCCCTCAGCATTGTACCATTGAGTCTGTATCGTCTCCCCATGTTTCTTGCACCAAAATGCATTCCCTCCCATTTCGCTGCATTGAAATTCATCTCCCAGGTGTCTGCCCATTTGGCCAACTTGTCCATGTCCCTCTGAAGTCGCTCAGTGTCACTCTTCTCTCTTCTCCCGAGCTCAGCGTCATCTGCAAATTTGGAGATTGTGCGTTCAACCGCCGTCGCTAAGCTGTTAATATAAATCAGAAAAAGCAAGGATCCCAACACTGATCCCTGGGGAACACCACTTTCAACTCGTCTCCAGTCTGAGAAATGCCCATCTCTACCTCCCCTCTGTTTCCTATCTCTTACCAAACTTCTAATCCATGCTGCCAAGGACTCATCCATCCCAAATATTTCTCATTTGCTGATTTGCATGTTAGCGGAGCGGTGTAAGAGGCATGCGGAACACTTGCCTTTTTCTGTCGAGGCATAGATTACAAAAGCAGGGTAGACATGTTGGAGCTGTATAAAACTTTGGTGAGGCCACAGCTGGAGCACTGTGTGCGGTTCTGGTCGCCACATTATAGGAAGGGTGTGAATGCACTGGACAGGATGCAGAGGAGATTCACCAGGATGCATCTGAGCTGGAGTGTTTCAGCTATGAAGAGAGCTATGGGCCACACGGCGGCACAGTTGTTATCACTGCTGCATCACAGCGCCAGGGACCCAGGTTCGATTCCCGGCTCAGGTCACTGTCTGTGTGAAGTCTGCACGTTCTCTCCGTGTCTGCGTGGCTCTCCTCTGGGCGCTGCGGTTTCCTCCCACAGTGCGAATGATGTGCTGGTTAGGGTGCATTGTCCGTGGTAAACTTTCTCTCAGTGTAACCGAACACCAGAGTGTGGCATCTGGGGAATTATCACCGTAACTTCACAGTGTTAATGCAAGCCTACTTGTGACACTAATAAACAAAATTAAAAATGAGATGCTGAGTAGGCTTGTGTTGTATTCATTGGAGCAGAGAAGACTGGGGGGGGGGGGGGGGCGACCTGATTGAGGTGGACAAGATTATGAGAGACATGAAGAGTGTGGATCGGGAGCAGCTGTTCCCCTTAGTTGAAGGGTCAGTCACGAGGGGACATAGGTTCAAGGTGAGGGGCAGGAGGTTTGGGGGGGATGTGAGGAAAATCTGTTTTACCCACAGGGTGGTGCCAGTCTGGAATGCGCTGCCTGGGAGGTTGGCAGAGGCAAGTTGCCTCACATCCTTTAAAAAGTAGCTGGATAAGCACTTGGCACATCATCACATTCAGGGCTATGGGCCAAGTGCTGGTAAATGGGGTGAGGTCGGTATGTTAGGTGATCCTCACGTGTCGGTGCAGACTCGATGGGCCGAAGGGTCTCTTCTGCACTGTATGAATCTGTGATGAGGAAATGTTTTTAAAGTAGTGACTGCTGGTATCTGGAATGTTCTGCCTTGATTCGCCGTAAGTATTCGCATTCCAACCATTACTCATGTAAATTGAGTCTGTGTCTTTATATGCTCTGTTTGTGAACAGAATTCCCACTCACCTGAAGAAGGGGCTTGGAGCTCCGAAAGCTTGTGTGGCTTTTGCTACCAAATAAAGCTGTTGGACTTTAAGCTGGTGTTGTTAAACTTCTTACTGTGTTTACCCCAGTCCAACGCCGGCATCTCCTCATCATGTTCTGCCTGAGTCAGAGGTGGGAGAAGATTCCATCAAGAGGAAATTGAATGGGAAGTTAAAGGGAAAATATTGACAGGGTTACGGGGAGAGGGTGGAGGATTGGGAATAGTGAAACTGCTCTTGCAGTGTGTCGATCCAGGCTCGACGGGCTGAATGGCCTCCTGTGCTGTCCCCATTCTATGATTCACACACAAGTTAACTTCTCAGTGTCTATTGGGCCCCACTCGTTCCTCCATGATCAGTTCCAGCATTTCAAGCTCAGATCCCAGTACTTTTTAGTTGGGGCATTGAGGAGTAAAACAGAAATAGGAATGAGAGTGTCGGTGCGCTTATGTTTTTGTATTTCTGTGTGTGTGTGTGTGTGTGTGTGTGTGTGTGTGTGTGTGTGTGTGTGTGTGAGAGAGAGAGAGAGAGAGACAGTTTCTAAGTGTGTGCAAGTGTCTATTTCAATGTGTGTTTCTGTGTGTGTGATTGTGTTTCTCTGCGTGTGTCTGTGAGTGTGTGTCTGTGTGTGTGTCTCTCTCTGTGTCTTTGTGCATGTGTGTCTGTGAGTGTGTGTTTGTGTCTCTCTGCGTGTGTGCGTGTGTGTCCGTGAGTGTGTGTTTGTGTCTGTGTGTGTGTGTGTCCGTGAGTGTCTGTGTGTCTCTCTCTTTGTCAGTGCATGTGTGTCTATGAGTGTGTGTGTGTCTGTATCTCTGTGAGTGCGTGTGCGTCTGTGTGTGTGTGTGTGTGTCTGTGTGTGTGTTTGTCATGATCTGTTTGAGTGGGGGAGCAGGCTCGATGGGTCAAATGGCCTCCAACTGCACATATTTGAGATTCAAATACATTGGCACACATGCATGCTGACACACACACACAGACACACACACAGACACACACACAGACACACACACAGAGACACATGCATGCTGACACACAGACACACACACACAGACACACACACACACAGAGACACATGCATGCTGACACACACACACACACACACACAGACACACACACAGACACACACACACACAGACACACACACACCCACACACACAGAGACACACACACACAGAGACACACACACACAGAGACACACACACAGAGACACACACACAGACACACACACACACACACAGAGACACACACACACACAGACACACACAGACACACACAGACACACACACACCCACACAAACTCAGAGACACACACACACACAGACACAGACACACACACGCACACACACACAGAGACACAGACACACACACACACGCACAGACACACACACACACACACACGCACACACACAGAGACACAGACACACACACACACACACAGAGACACACACACACACAGAGAGACACACACACACAGACACACACACACCCACACAAACTCAGAGACACACACACACAGACACAGACACACACACACACAGACACACACACACACAGACACACACACACCCACACAAACTCAGAGACACACACACATACAGACACACACACACACAGACACACACACCCACACAAACTCAGAGACACACACACACACAGACACACACACACACAGACACACACACACAGACACACACACACACAGAGACACAGACACACACACACACACACACGCACACACACAGAGACACAGACACACACACACACAGACACACACAGACACACACACACACACAGACACACACACAGACACACACACACACACACACAGAAAGATATACACAGTATTGACATATTTATTGACCATTTAATGTGACTGAATGCTACACATCCTGGTTTGCCGATGACACAAAACATTAGACAGCATTGTAAGCAGCATCGCTGGAAACATCAGATTGCAAAGAGTTATTCATATTTTGTACATGGACAAAACTGGTGGAGAGGTTTCAGTGCAGGGAAATGTAATTTGACACAACTTAGATTTAAAAGGGATAGAACAGCGTACTTTAATAAATGATGAAATGACAGAAACAGTGGAAGCTCCAAATGTCCAGATATTTCACAGCTGAATTCGCACAATACACACAGCAATGGATCTGATATTGCGGAATTGTTGTAAATGTGGTTAATCTCAGTACGGAGGCTGTCTTCATGTTACAATGTTAATCTGATCACTCTCATCAAAACAGACTCAACATTTCTGTACAATGTGAGTCAATCATCAGCTCAAATAGTTCAGGTTCAGTGTTTAAAATAACCAGTCACTTTTCTGTGGCTGCTTTGGGAATGTCAGTGGAATGTAGTTTACAGTCAAGTGCGAACAATTGTATTGGGGAATAATTGGAAGCAGTTTCCATTGAGAGCTTCCTGCATTCTGGAAATGTGTGTGATCCATTCAGAGATAGGAAATGGACGGATGAATAAAGATGCAGTTTGTTGTGAATTACATGAGATTGTCTGCCTTGAAGATTCACAAGTTCCATGTGCTGAGAGAAAGGAATGATTAAACAATGTCTATAATTCAAATCCTTCAGACAAGTGAAAAAGCAGGAGAACAACTGAATCCACAAACGCTGCCACAGACAGTATTCGAAGCTTCAACTTCATGTTTGAATGTGAAGGGCTGATTGAAATAAACAGGAGGCCACACTGGGATGCTGAGCAATTTGATTCCTGTTTTCCCTAAACTTCAAAATAAAAATCTGTGCTGAAACATTCCTTGGACAGAGCAGAGGGAATTTTACTCTGTATTTAGCCCATTACAGTATTTGTGTTGGGAACATTTGATGAACAGTGCAGATTAAACATTATTCTTAACCGCTGGAATTTAAGTTGGGGGCTGATTTAATCAAACATTGAAAATAATGAGGGAAAGGGAGAGGCTGATAAAGAACAAGTTTTTCTGCTGGCTGGAAACTCCAGGATTTGGGAATATTTGAATGTTAGCCTCAGTTTAGAATTTTAGAATTGTAGAAATGGAAACATTGCCAGATGTGGTGTGGAGTTAGTTTGAAACAATCTTCTGCAAATGGCTATTGATGCTCAGTCACTTGTTATTATTTTAAACCTGGGGTTGATAGATTTTCCTTCGTCCAAGGGGTTAAGAGACAGAGAGTTAGATCACAGATCAGCCAGGATCTTATTGAATATTGGAACAGGCTTTCAGGAAGATTGTTCCAGATTCCAAACACCCTCTTGATGAAGTGCTTTTTCTCACTTCACTTCTGATCCATTTCCCCATCATTTAGAATCTGTGCCCTCTAGTTCCTGACCATCTCTTGAGAGGGAAGAGTTTCTCACTCTTTAACCTGTGGATACCCCTTTGGATCTTGAATCTCTCTCTGAAGTCTCACCTCAGCCTTCTTTTCTCCAAGGAAAACAGTCCCAACCTCTCCAATCTACCCTCGTAGCTACGGATCTTATTCCCTGGAATCATTCTTGTGAATCTCCTCTGCACTCTGTCCAATGTCTTCACATCCCTCCTCAAGTACGGTGCCCAGAACTGGGCGCAGTCTCCAGATGAGGCTTAACGAGTGTCTTATACAAGTTCAATATGAACTCCTTACTCTTGTCCTCAATTCCTCCATTAATAAAAGCTGGGATACCATATACTTCATTTACTGCTCTCTCAAAGTGCCCTGCCACCTTCACTGACGTATGTACATATTAGAATCATAGAATCCTACAGTGCAGAAGGAGGCCATACAGCCCATCGAGCCTGCGCTAACAACATTCCCACCCAGGCCCAATCCCCGTGATGCAACGTATTTACCCTGGTAATACTGGCATGAATTGAGAAATGGTTGACGGACAGGAAACAGAGCTTAGGTACAAATGGGTCATTTTCAGGGTGGCAGGCTGTGACCAGCGGCTTATCACAAGGATCAGTACTCGGGAGCCCAGCTATTCACAATCCATATAATTGATTTGGACGTTTGGGATCAAATGTAATATTTCCGAGTTTGCAGATGACATGAAAGCAGGTGGAAGTGTGAGTTGTGAGGAGGATGTAGACTCTTCAAGGGGATGTGGGAGAGGCTGAATTAGTGGTGAAACCACACACGGAGTGTTGTGTACAGTTTTATCCTCTTACCTAAGGAAAGACATTCTTGTCCGAGAGGGACTTCAATGACATTTCACTGCATCAATTCCTGGGATGGAGGGATTGTCCTCTGAGGAAAGAAAATGGACTTTTACTTTATGCCCTGGAGAAGCATGAGAGGTGACCTCATTCAAACTTGGACAATTCTTACAGGGCTCAGCAGGGTCGAGTCATAGAGGTTTACAGCATGGAAATGCGCTTTGGCCAAACTTGTCCATGCCGTCCAGTTTTTACCATTAAGCTAATCACAATTGCCTGTGTTTCACCCATATCCCTCTATACCAATCTTACCCATGTAACTGTCTAAATGCTTTTTAAAACATAAAATTGTACCCGCCCCTGCTACTGCCCCTGGCAGCTCATTCCAGACACTCACCACCCTCTGTGTGAAAAGAATTGCCCTCTGGACCCTTTTGTATCTCTCCCCTCTCACCTTAAACCTATGCCCTCTAGTTTTAGACTCCCCTACCTTTGGGAGAAGATATTGACTATCTCGCTGATCTATGCCCCTCATTATTTTATAGACCTCTATAAAATCTCCCCTCAGTCTTCTACGCTACAGGGAAAAAAGTCCCAGTCTGTGCAACCTCTCCTTAAAACCCAAACCATCATGTCCCGGTAGCATCCAAGTAAATCTTTTTTGCACTCTTTCTAGTTTAATAATATCCATTCTAAAATAGGGTGACCAGAACTGTACACAGTATTCCAAGCGTGGCCTTAACAATGTCTTGTACAACTTCAACAAGACGTCCCAACTCCTGTATTCAATGTTCTGACCAATGAAACCAAGCATGCTGAATGCCTTCTTCACCACTCTGTCCACCTGTGACTCCACTGTCAAGAAGCTATGAACATGTACCCCGAGATCTCTTTGTTCTATAACTCTCCCCAACCCCCAAACATGAGCTGAGTAGATACAGGAAGGATGTTTCCCCCGGCTGGGGGCGGTGGGGGGGGGGGGGTTGTGTGTGTGGGGGGGGGGGGGGGGGGGGTGGTGTCCAGAACCATGGCATAGTCGCAGAGTAAGGGGGCAGGACATTTAGGACTGAGATAAGAACATAAGAAATAGGAGCAGGAGTAGTACATCTAGCCCCTCGAGCCTGCCCCGCCATTCAATAAGATCATGGCTGATCTGATGTGGATCAGTTCCACTTCCCCTCCTGATCCCCATAACCCCTAATTCCCTTACCAATCAGGAATCCATCTCTCCGTGATTTAAACATATTCAACGAGGTAGCCACCACCACCTCAGTGGGCAGAGAATTCCAGAGATTCACCACCCTCTGAGAGAAGAAGTTCCTCCTCAACTCTGTCCGAAACTGACCCCCCTTTATTTTGAGGCTGTGCCCTCTAGTTCTAGCTTCCTTTCTCAGTGGAAAGAATCTCTCCACCTCGACCCTATCCAGCCCCTTCATTATCTTATAGGTCTCTATTAGATCCCCCCTCAGCCTTCTAAATTCCAACGAGTACAAACCCAATCTGCTCAGTCTCTCCTGATAATCAACACCCCTCATCTCTGGTATCAACCTGGTGAACCTTCTCTGCACTCCCTCCAAGGCCAATATATCCTTCCGCAAATAAGGGGACCAAAACTGCACACAGTATTCCAGCTGCGGCCTCACCAATGCCCTGTACAGATGCAGCAAGACATCCCTGCTTTTATATTCTATCCCCCTTGCGATATAGGCCAACATCCCGTTTGCCTTCTTGATCACCTGTTGCACCTGCAGACTGGGTTTTTGCGTCTCATGCACAAGGACCCCCAGGTCCCTTTGCACAGCAGCATGTTGTAATTTCTTTCCACTGAGATAATAATCCAATTTGTGATTATTTCCTCCAAAGTTAATAACCTCGCATTTGTCAACATTATACTCCATCTGCCAGGTCCTCACCCACTCACTCAGCCTGTCCAAATCTCTCTGCAGACCTTCTACGCCCTCCACACGATACATTTTTCCACTTATCTTTGTGTCGTCTGCAAACTTTGTTACCCTACACTCAGTCGCCTCCTCCAGATCGTCTATATAAATGGTAAATAGTTGAGGCCCCAGTACTGATCCCTGCGGCACGCCACTAGTTACCATCCGCCAACCAGACAAGCACCCATTTATTCCGACTCTCTGCTTCCTGTGAGGAGGAATTTCTTCCCTCAGAGTCATAGAGTGGTACAGTGAAGAAAAGGCCCTTCGACCCATTGAGTCTGCACCAACAGTAACTCCCACTAAAGTTGTGCTAATCCAATTTTCCATCTCTTGTACCATATCTTTGAATGTTGTGATGTTTCAAGTGCTCATCCAAATGCTTTTGAAAGGTTGTAAGGTTTCCGACCTCCACTGCCTTCCCAGGCAGTACATTCCTGATTCCCATCACCCTCTGAGTGAATGTTTTTCTCAACTCTCCTCTGAATCTCCTGCCCTTTGCCCTAAAACTATGTCCCCTCATGATTGACCCCTCAACCAAGGGGAACAGCTGTTTCCTATTCACCCTGTCCATACCCCTCATAATCTTACACACCTCAATCAGCCTTCTCTGCTCTAAAGAAAACAATCCTAACCTATCCAGTCTCTCCTTATAGCTCAAATACTCCATCCCAGGCAACCTGCTGATGAGCCTCCTCTGTACCCCCTGTAGTGCTATCATATCCTTCCTCTGGTGTGGTGACCAGATCTGCACACGGTACTCCAGCTGTGGCCTAACCAACACTCTGTACAACTCCAACATTAACTCTTTGCTCTTCTACTCTGCGCCATGACTGATAAAAGCAAGTGTCTCATCTGCCTTCTTTACCAGTTGATTCACCTGCTCTGCTGCCTCCAGGGATCTGTGAATAATTTCCCAAGATCCATATGTTCCTCTGAGCTCCCCAGTGTCCTGCAACTCATTAAATGCTCCCTTGCCTTGTTACTGCTTCCAAAGTGCATCACCTCGCACCTATCAGGGTCAAATACCATCTGCCACTGCTCTGCCTATCTGACCAACCCAGCGATATCTTCCTGTAACCTACAACCTTCTTCCCTATTAACCATCCTACCATTCATGGTGTCATCTGGAACCTTGCTTATCATTGCCCCCACATTATCATCTGTCTCATTTATGTGTAACAATAATAAGCACCCCAGCACGGAGCCTTGTGGTGCACCACTGGACACCGGCCTCCAGCCACTCAAACAGCCTTCCAACACCACCCTTTGTGTCCAATTACTAAACCAGTTTCCCATCCATCTCGCCAAGTTTTCCTGAATTCCGTGTGCTTCCAGGATGGTAAATCTTTGGAATTCCCTATCCCAGAGGGCTGTGGAGGATCAGTCATCGTTCACAGACTGAGATGGATAGGTTTCTACAGATTAAACATATTGCAAAGTTTCACCATCTGTGACCCCTTGTTCCAGCCTCTCCCCCGCTCCCTCCCCCTCCCCACCCCCTCAGCCCCTCAGCTGGAGGAAACAACATCCCTGTATTCAGTCAGTGCAGCCCAGTCAGAATTTATACATTTCAATTCGATCCCCTCTCATTCTTCGGAACTCCAGTGAATACAGGCCCAGTCGACTCAATCTCTCCTCATACGACAATCCTGCCATCCCAGGAATCAGTCTGGTGTGCCTCCGCTGCTCTCCCTCTATGGTAAGTGCAGCATTTCATAGTCACAGAGACAAAAACTGTACACAATATTCCAGGTGTGGTCTCACCGAGGGCCTGTACAGCTGCAGTAAGACATCCTTGCTCCTTTCCTCAAGTTCTCTTGCAATGAAGGCCAACATATCATTTGCCTTCCGAACTGTTTGCTGTAGCTGCATGCTTGCTTTCAGTCTCTTGTGTACTAGGACACCCAGGTCCCTTTGTATCTCAACATTTCCCAATCTAGCACCATTTAAATAACCCTCTGCCATTCTGCTTCTCTGTCCGAAGTAGTTAAATTCACGTTTGTCCACATTATACAGCATCTGCCACGCATTTACCCATTCACTCAATTTACTGAAGTCACTGTGAAACATTTTAACATCCTTCTCACTCCTCACATTCCCAACAAGTTTCATGGCATCAGCAAACTTGGAAATATTATTTTTGGTTCCCTCATCCAAATCATTGGTGCACATCTCGTGTGTGTCTCAATGTCAGCTCGGAAACATGTACAGCACAATCCCATCCTGTTTCTGTCTTTCTATGGCTCTGTATCTGTATATATCTCTCTCTGAAATTAGAAAAAAGAAAATTACAGCACAAGAACAGGCCCTTCGGCCCTCCAAGCCTGCACCAACCATGTGTGAACTAAAACCCCCTCCCCTTCCAGGGACCATATCCCTCTATTCCCATCCTATTCTTGTATTTCTCCAGACGCCCCTTAAAACGCATTATTGTATCTGCTTCCACTACCTCTCCCAGCAGCGAGTTCCAGGCACCCACCACCCTCTGTGTAAAAAACTTGCCTCGTACATCTCCTTTAAACCTTGTCCCTAGCACCTTAAACCTGTGCCCCCTAGTAATTGACTCTTCAACCCTGGGAAAAAGCTCCTGACTATCCACTCTGTCCATGCCTCTCATAATCTTGTAGACTTCTATCAGGTCACCCCCCTTGCCTCCGTCATTCCAGTGAGAACAAACCAAGTTTCTCCAAACTCTCCTCATAGCTAATGCCCTCCATACCCGGCAACATCCTGGTAAATCTTTTCTGTACCCTCTCGAAAACCTCCACATCGTTCTAGTAGTGTGGCGACCAGAATTGAACACTATATTCCAAGTGCGGCCTAACAATGGTTCTATAAAGCTGCAACATGGCTTGCCAATTTTTAAACTCAATGCGTGTGGCATCAAAAGTTTGCTTATTTCCTAAATAACACTGACAACATTTCAAAACCGCTCCATTGTCGGTGAAACACTTTTGGAAACCCTAAAGCCATGAATAGTACTATAGAAATGTCCATCCCCAAGTTGCTGTGAGGACATTCAGAGTCAGTGTGTGACTTGGGTCAAAGATAGACCAGCGAGGTCTCTCCCTTAATGGCATTGAGTGACTCTTTAGCTTTTTTATGATGAGCAGAAACCTTTCATCTCTCTTGTGTCTAATTCATTCCAATTCTGTCCCTGACATGAATCAGTTGTGACTTTCTGTAGGAGCTGGAATGTTCTCTCTGGCGACAGCGAATCCATTGAGAGGAGGATCAGGTGTGACCTTTCTCTCCTGGAATCCATCTTTCCTGTTTGTGTCTTGTAGATTGTGTGTGGAGAGAGCAGAGGGAAAAGGCTGAGTGGATTTGTAATGAACAGGGGTTTGCTTTCATTCACAAACTGGAGCTGAAGCCAACGTGTGCAGATGTGAAGAATGGAGATCAGAAAAGGACCATGGGTAGAATTGGAGACTATTCTGCCCATCCAGATGTGCTGTCTTTTTGGAAGAGAAATCGAGTTAATCTCTATTTACAGAGGGAGAAGGGATTCCTCCTCCATTATATATCTGTTTAGATTTAGGCTGTCTGAGTGTGAGTGTTAGTGTGTGTGCATATTTTTCTCAATCTGCCTGTCTCTCAGTCCCCCTGCTCCCAGAATCTGTTTCTCTCTCCACAGATGCTGCCTGACCTGTTTGGTATGTCCTTATTTTCTGTTTCAGTATCTGAGGAGTTGCGTATGGTGCTGAACATTGTGCAATCATCAGCGAACATCCGCGCTTCAGACCTTGTGATGGAGGGAAGGTCAGTGTTGGAGCAGCTGAAGATGGTTGGGGCCTCGGACACTCACCCTGAGGAACTCCTGCAGGGACATCCCGGGACTGAGAGGATCGGCTTTGAGATAATCGGCACATTGGGGGAAAGGTTGAAATCCAGAGGATGCTGAATTCAGGTAAATGGCGACAGCGGCAACATGAGGAAATGTTTCTAACGTAGTGAGTGTCCAGTATCTGGAATGTACTGTCTGAGGGCGAGGTGGAAGCGGATTCCATCATGGACTTCCGGGGACGTTGAATGGGAAGCTGAAGGGGAAATATTTACAGGGTGACGGGGAAAGGGTGGAGGAGTGGGAATAGTGACATTGCTCTTGCAGAGTGTCGCACTGGCTTGATGGGGCTGAATGGCCTCCTGTGCTGTCACCGTTCTATGATTCAGATGCAAGTTATCTTCTCAGTGTCTATTAGACCCCACTCTTTCCTCCATGATCAGTTACAGCATTTTAAGTTCAGATCCCAGAACGTTTTATTTGGGGATTTGAGGAGTGATTTGTTTTCCAGCCTGGCCGAGAATTTGATGCTGTAACTGAAGCCACAATGGAATGATCCTGAGGTCAGATTATGATCCACTGAGACACAGCTGGCTCCGAGCTTCTCTGAAAAATGTCGCTGTTGTGTTCCCGGCCAGATGATTTCTCCGTCTTGTGTCGGCCGGCTGTGCCACAAGGATCTGGACTTTGTTCCCAGATGTTCACAATGTTTATCAATGATTTGGATGTGGGGACCTAATGTAATATTTCCAAGTTTGCGGATGACACAAAGCTCGGTGGGAATGTGAGTTGTGAGGGAAATTCAAAGTGGCTTCAAGAGGATTTGGACAGACATTGTCTCTCAGTGCCTCTCTCAATCTGGCTCTCTCTTTCTCTCACTCTCCTTGACCCTGTCATCTGTTGGTCTTTGCATCTCTCGCTCTCTCTCTGGGAGTCTGTAAAAACATATCCACTAACATGCACACAGACAGAAACATACACACACACACACACGCGACTGTGAGAATTGTCACAGATCAATCCCAATATCAGTGAGTAGTCTCCAATGCAATCGTTTGTGACCAGGTTGTGCAACATGCATTGAAATGTGGCAATATGGAAGTTGGTTCACTCAGTTGGCTGGACAGCTGGTTTGAGATGCACAAAGTCTCCAACACGTCATGAAAGCCCAACCCTTTCAACCTTTCCCCTGGCCTGAGGTGTGGTAAATCACCGCCAGTGAGTTCTCCCCCTCAAAGGGGAGAGCAGCAGATCGGCATCTGGGACTGTGGTCACTTTCCCTTTACCGATGTTCAACTTTATTTCCCTTCCTCAATTTCTGCTCATCTCCAAGAGACTCGAGCGAAATTCACCCAATCTTTCAACACCAATATTACACACAAAATACTGGAGCAATTGGACATTTCACACAACACCCAATAGCTGGTAACAAGACCAAACAAAAACCGTTCCAAACAAGAGTGGTGGCACCAGCTGACCCACACAAATATATAACTTTAAAGGAATATTCGTCTATCCATCCAGCTGACTCTCTTTCTCTGTCTACCTAACAGAGAGATTTTTCAGTGCAGTAACAACTGAAACAGGGTAGAATGTAGGAATAAGAAAGACAGGAACTTGTGTAAAATAAAACTGAGGCACAGGTGAGTTGAGTAATGAATGAAACAAGGCCGAACACAGCAGTATCTCCGATGATGCTGAATGTAAGAGAAACAGATCAAATCTATTCCTGGGGAAGTGCAGCAACAGCTGAGAAATTGTCGGGTGTGGTGGAGATAGAGGCATGGCTGCGTGCGTTAATAACTGTGACTTCACTGAGTGCATTGGAAACAGTGACATAGTTGAGTGAAGCAACAACTAAGTAAAGACCAATTGTAGTATATACAGAGGGATGGCCCCATGCATTAAGAAGAGAAACTGTATCTAGTTTATAGGGGTGGCACAGTGGTTAGCACTGCAGCCTCTCAGCGCCAGGGACCCGGGTTCGATTCCCGACTTGCGTCACTGTCTGTGTGGAGTCTGCATGTTCTCCCCGTGTCTGGGTTTCCTCCGAGTGCTCCGGTTTCCTCCCACAGTCTGAAAGACATGCTGTTCGGTGGATTGGCCCGTGCTAAATTCTCCCTCAGTGAAGCCGAACAGCGCCGGAGTGTGGCAACTAGGGGATTTTCACAGCAACTTCATTGCAGTGTTAATGTAAGCCTACTTGTGACACTAATAAATAACATTGAAACTGTATAAAGTGTTATACACACAGATACAGTGCTGAGGTAAAGAGAAATGGAGACATTATCCACATTCATTACCCAGACATGGTCTAGTTTATTTTTTATAAAGAGTGACATGGTTAAATGCAGTGATAATTTAAGCAGGTTCCCTCCCTAACTGCACTGTGGGTGTACCTACACCACATAGACAGCAGCGGGTTCAAGACGGCAGCTCACCACCACCTTCTCCAGGGCAACTAGGAATGGGCAATAAATGCTGACCTAGCCAGTGACACCCACATCACAAGAATCAATAAATATTCATCTAACCCAGCACATTGTCCAATGAAATATCAATCCATACATGGTATTAATACAGTGAGAACTCAAAAAGGGTTGATTGTAGTGTCCACAGCAGCATGGTGTAATGTAGTATTCACTGAGACAACTGAGCGTATAAACAGCGACTGGGTTGAGTGCAGTGATAACTGGGAAAGGAGCTAATGTCCGGGATTCTCCGGCTGTTCACTCGTGGGGAATTCTCTGCCCTCATACCCCTGCCTCTGGTTTCCTGCTAGCGTGAGGTGACTTCAATGGGAAATCCCATTGACAGCGACAGGACCAAAAACTCCCTCTGCTAGTGAACGGTGTGTCACCTCTCACTGCCCAGAAAGCTGCTGAGGGGAGACTGGAGGATCCCAGAAACTATGTTAAAAATAGTCATATTGGCAGCAGCAGGAAAATATTACATCCCAAACTCAGTAATATTCACAATGATATTCTCCAATCAGCTGAAGGGCAGAATTTACTGATACAAGACCCAGATTGTAATAACTGAGGGAGATTTAGGGCAGAGATTACTGATAGCAGGCCCAGATTGTAATAACTGAGAGGTTGAGGGCAGTGATTACTGATACCAGGCCCAGATTGTAATAACTGAGGGAGGTTTAGGGCAGAGATTACTGATAGCAGGCCCAGATTGTAATAACTGAGAGGTTTAGGGCAGAGATTACTGATAGCAGGCCCAGATTGTAATAACAGAGAGGTTTCGGGCAGAGATTACTGATACCAGGCCCAGATTGTAATAACTGAGAGAGGTTTAGGGCAGAGATTACTGATACCAGGCCCAGATTATAATAACTGAGAGAGGTTTAGGGCAGAGATTACTGATACCAGGCCCAGATTGTAATAACTGAGAGAGGTTTCGGGCAGAGATTACTGATACCAGGCCCAGATTGTAATAACAGAGAGGTTTCGGGCAGAGATTACTGATACCAGGCCCAGATTCTAATAACTGAGAGAGGTTTCGGGCAGAGATTACTGATACCAGGCCCAGATTGTAATAACTGAGAGAGGTTTAGGGCAGAGATTACTGATACCAGGCCCAGATTGTAATAACAGAGAGGTTTCGGGCAGAGATTACTGATACAAGGCCCAGATTGTAATAACTGAGAGAGGTTTCGGGCAGAGTTTACTGATACCAGGCCCAGATTGTAATAACAGAGAGGTTTAGGGCAGAGTTTACTGATACCAGGCCCAGATTGTAATAACTGAGAGAGGTTTAGGGCAGAGATTACTGATACCAGGCCCAGATTGTAATAACTGAGAGTGGTTTCGGGCAGAGTTTACTGATACATGATCCCGGCAGGATTTACTGTTTGATAATCCAGCTGTTTGGCCCCGTTATGAGCACACCTTCCATGGCCATCAAGTCCGGAAGTCGGCCTTGAATCCTTGAAGAATGAGAGGCGACCCCATTGAAACAGACTTAAAATTCTTACAGGGTGTGACAGGGTGGATGTAGATTGGATGTTTCCCCTGGCTGGTGAGACTAGAACCAGGGGACACAATCTCAGAATCAGGGGCAGACCATTGAAGTCTGAGATGAGGAGGAATTTCTTCACTCAGAGGGTGGTGAATCTTTGGAATTTTCTATTCCAGGGGGATGTGGAAGCCCAATCATTCAGCATGTTCAAGACGCAAATCGATTGTGTGAAATAAAATAGGAATATGTGTGTGTGTGTTTGTTTGTGTGTGTGTGTGTGTCTGTTTGTGTGTGTGTCTGTTTGTGTGTGTGTGTGTGTGCATGCGTGTGTGTGTGTGTGGACATGTTTCCGTGTGTGTTTATTACTGTGTGCGTGTGAGTGTTACTGGGTGAGAATATCTGTTTCTGTGTGTTTTCATAGAATCCTAGACTCCTCCAGTGCAGAAGGAGGCCATTTGGCCCATTGAGTCTGCACCGACCACAATCCCGCCCCCGAATTGCCCGCCCCCGAATTGCCTGCCCCCGAATTGCCCCGCCCCCGAATTGCCCCGCCCCCGAATTGCCCCGCCCCCGAATTGCCCCGCCCCCGAATTGCCCCGCCCCCGAATCCCACTCTAATCACCCCCCCACTCACTCTCTCTCAGGAACTCACCGCCAAAGCCCTCTGAGCCACTCCCAATCCTTCTCAACCCGCTGCCCTCAATCTCCACTAATTCCCCCCCAAAACTCCCCTTTCCCCCACCTGATTCCCTGTACCTCTGCCCGATCTGCTTCAATCCGACTCTGTAAGCACCCCCTCCCCCCGCTCAATCTCTCTGACACCCACTGCCAATCTGACTCTCAGCCCCCTGAATCCTCCAAGTTCCTGCCCCAAATCCTCAGCCCCCCCGCAAAGGCTCCCTTTGCCCCCCCTGCCAAAATCAAGCCACCCAATCCTTCCTCAGTCCTCCCCACCCCTGAATCCCTCTGAGTCACCCCCCCACTCCGAATCGCTCGACACCCCCCCCAATTCTAACCCTGATGCAAGGCCCCACCCTAAATCCCTCTCTGAATTTCCCCCCTCCCAAATCCCTATAAATCCACCCCGCCCTCAATCCCTTTCCCTCCACCCCGACTCGCCCCCCCGCCATCTCCCTCTGACTCCCTACCCCATCCAGACCCTCCCCAGATTCTAAGCCCCTGAGATTCCTCTGGAATCCCCCCTGAATGTCTCCCGAGATCGCACCCACCCTCGCCACATTCCTCTGCCCCCGAATCCTGCTCCCTCTCCAATCCCACCCCTTCAATCTGTCTGAGCACCAAACCATGTCTTTTAATCCCCGTAAACCCCCCAATCCCTCCTGTATCCCTCAGAACCCCAGAAATTCCCCTCTGAGCCCCCTCTTCCCAAATCCCCCTCAATTCCCCCCGATTCCCTCCCTCTCAGCCCCGCTAAATCCCAAAGTCCCCATGAGACCCTTAAATCCCCCTGAATCCCTCTAATTCCCGACCACAATCCCTGAGTCTACCCCTACATCCCTCTCCACTCTCCCCCTTTAATCCCCCTCAATCCCCCCCTCACTCCAGCCAAATCTGTCGTCCCTCCTCACAATCCCTCTAAATCTCCCGATCCTTCCCTCTGAGCCCCGTATCCCTCTAAGTTCCCCTCTTTCCCCCCCCGCCCCTCTCAACCTGGCAAATTCCCACTCCCTCCCTGTGAACAGCCTCTGGACTGACAGATCCCCCCCTTTCTAATTAGTACCCCCCCTCCGCGTGTCCATCCCCGTCCACCACCCCCCTGTAAACAGCTCCTGGTGGAGTTGGATGTGGAAACTCTGCCCATTTTAAACATTAACGTTCAAATGACTAATTCCCTTGACACTGAGCAGCCTGTGTTATAACATCCCCCACCCCCATCCTGTACAACAGACCCCCTGTCTGATTCCCCCTCCCCCCTCCTCCATTGCCCCCTTTCTCTGATAACCCCTGACTCTGGTCAGCCCTTTCAGCAGTGCTGAATCCCTCTGAATTGCCCCCGATTCCCTCCCTCTGCGTTCCTGGGCCCTTGCTGCTTGTGAACAGCAAACCCGTGATCTGGCCCGTCCCCCACGAGAGAGCAGAGAGAGAGAGAGAGATATAAGAGACAGAGAAGTAGAGATATGGAGATAGAGAGAATGCTGCTGTAATTCAGACAGAATGATTCACAGAGAGGGGGAAGCAGAGATCAGAGAGATGGAGATGGGGAGGATGCGACTGTAATTCAGACTGATTCACAGAGAAGGAAGCAGAGATCAGAGAGAGGGGGAAGCAGATAGAGAGAGGGAAGCGATAGAGAGAGAGATAAGAGACAAAGAAAAGCAGAGTTAATGTTAAAATTTTATTTGTTAATCACAAGTAGGCTTACATTAACACTGCAATGAAGTTATTGTGAAAAGATATAGAGATGGGGAGTGAGAGAGAATGCTGCTGTACTTCAGACAGAATGAGTCACAGAGAGGGAGCAGAGATAGACAGAGGGGGGAGCAGAGATAGAGAGAGAGAGACGGAGAGGAGGCTGCTGTGATTGAGATAAAATGATCCACAGAGAGAGGGAGAGGCTTAGATACAAAGTGAGATGTCGAGATAAATAGAAAGTGGGGCTTTGGCAAGACAGAGTGACAAAGTTTCAGAGAGAGAGTGAAAGATAGAGAGAAGGAGAGAAAAAGGGAAAGATGCTGCCATTGTGAGAGGCTGAGGTATAAAGGATGGGGAGAGACCGGGATTGGAAAGATGTGGAGAAACAGTTCTGAGGATGGGGGAGTTGCACAGACAGAGCTTCAGGGAGAGGGATTGAAATCTGTGGGATTACATTGGAGCAGGGATCACTGGGAATGCCCCCTCCCCCTGACACACAGACCACTAACCCTCCGTGTAAAAGCCCCACCAGTCTATCTGTGAATAAAAATGAACGACAAAGACACGGGGACTTTTATTAATATTTTTCTCTCTGGTTATAGCTCTTGTCCGAGGATTCCTCACGGCAAAACTATTCGCTCTCTGCATCGCCAAAGTTTCCAAAGGAATTCTCCTTGGAAGAGAGAAAGAGAAAATAAAGTGAAATTTGATTAAACACAAAACAAAAGCTGATTATAAACAATAAAAGGCACAGCAAGATCCCAGGACTTGCTGAAATTCACAATCTCACTGGGGGGAGGTGGGGGAAACATTCATTTTCACCTCCTCATTATTAAACCCTGACAAAATGGGAACAAGTTTCAAATGCAATGAACTTCCAACTGCCTCCTGACTGTCCCGATATTGAATTTATTAAACACGTCAAAGCATTCTGGGGGCTTTACTCCAGAGACAGGCCAGTGAATAAACACAGGAGGCCCCAATGAAGTTCCCACTTCTGTCAGTCACCTCTCTCCGCCCCCCCCCCCTCTGTTTCTCCCTCTCCGTCTCCTACACACTTCCCCCAGATCTATATCTGTCCAATACCCCGTCTCTGGATAACCTGTCCTGATCTCTGCTCTGTTTCTCTCTCTCGAGGTGAATCTGGATTGAAATGCTCTCTCTAAGTTTCTGTCTGACCGTTTAAAATAAAACTCACAATTAAAAGGGAAATGAGAGGGGGGCGGGGGGGCAGGAAAATCCACAATCCCACCCTGAAGCGGCTGCTTCACATTTTATTGAACCATTGAATTCAGCCACTTAAACCCTGTTGGGGAATTAAGCGAATGCAAAAGTGCTGCTGAGATTTAGGCCATGAAATGCGGTCTAGTCACAGAGGCTGCATTATTCCTCAGGTAGAAAGAACAAACCCCCCTCTCTCCCACCCCCCAGTTAAACAGAACAATCTTCTCCATCCACACCCACAAATCCCAGCGCCCTGTCTAAAAACACAAGCAGGACTCTGGGATTGAGAACAAGCCTTTCCCCCAGGCTCAGGAATTTGAATTTCAGCTCCCTCTCCCTCCTGAGTGCTTCACAGTGAGAGGGAGAGAGACTGGGAATGCTGCAATCAGGATCCCACAGGGAGTCCCACACTGCAGGAGGACACCTCCCCCCCCCCCCCAGAGCCTCTGTCTCTATCCCCCTACCCCCCTCCACTGAGCACCCAACACTCCCCACCCCTTCTCTGTTCACCCTGTTTCTCTCTCTCTACCCCACCCTCCTTCCCCTCCATCTTTTTATGTTTAAAGCATGGGGCTCTGTCATAGTGTGAGGAATATGGGGCAGGGGGACGGAGCATGAGTGCACAGCAAGATCCCACACACACACAGCTTGAACACGGCCAGATACAAAGTGATTTTGAAGTGAGGATTGGGGTAAAGTGAGTGGGAAATGAGGGAACCACACGTCTCCCTCTCTTTCCCCTCCATCTCTCCCCCACCGCAAATGAAAATAATAAGTCACTCCAGCATTGGTGCTGTTTGTACATTCGATATGAACAGGGAACCTTCCACTTCGAGCAGAGTCACACCTCTCTCTCCCATTCCCTCTGTCTCTCGCTGTTTCTCTCTTTCTCTGCCTCTATCTCTGAACCTGTCCAGCCCCCTCTGTGTCTCTTTTGCTTTCCCCCCAGATCTATATATATATCCAATACCCCATCTTTGCCCCGGTCTCTCTTACTCTGGATAATCTGTCCTGATCTCTGCTCTGTTTCTCCGTCTGGGGATGAATGGGGATTAAAATGCTCTCTCTGATAAGTTTCTGTCTGACCGTTTCAAATAATGACGTGTTGTGAGCCACGTTTGCTATTTCTCAGTGATTTCCATGGGGAAATGGGGAGGGAAGCTCCTGCAAAGCCACATCTCTCTCTCACTGCAATGTGGCAGCAGCCACATTCCAATATCTTTATATTGGGAAAAAATCTATTCAAACACAACAGCACAGATTCAGCCTCAGTCACACAGCCGCTGGTTACAAATCCCACCTTCTGGGAGGGTGTGAGTGAGGGTCTTTTCCCCAGAGACTGGGGAGCTGGGCTGTGAGTGCAGAGCAGAGGACCCACCCCTAACCCACCCCCCCCTCCAGTGTGTCTCCTCTCCCTGCCCCTCTGCCTTTGATCTCCCTCTGTTACCCTCCCTTTCTCTCTCTCTCCTTCCCTGATAACTCACAATCAAAGGAGAAAGATGGGAGAGAGAGAGAGATAGCAGGAAAACCCACAATCACATCCCCAATCCGATGGAATAAAGCGGCTGCTGCAGGTTTTATTCGGCTGCTTTTCTCTCTCTCTCTGTCTGTCTCTCCTTCCCCCACTCCCTGTCTTTCTCTGTCTCTGTCTGTCTTTCCCTCCCTCCCTGTCTCTCTCTTTCTCTCTCTCTGTCTTTCCCTCCCTGAAATTAAATCCAAAAAATTCACATTGGTGTTTTCCATCACATTTTATTGAAAGATGAAATATAGACAGGAATGTCTGGGGAGAGAGAGAGGGGAGGGGTGCTGGGATTGGTAAGAACGCTGGAGAGACAGAGACAGGGAAATTATGAACGCCCCCCCATCCAAATAGAAATTCCTGGGAAAAGAGGGAGGAGAATCTGGAGTCACACAGCACAGAAACAGGCCCTTCGGCCCACCAGGTCTATGCTGGCCATCAAATTCCAATCTATACTCCCCCCCCATTCCCCAGCACTCGCTGCACAGCCTACGATGCCTCGGCGATTGAAGTGCTTTAATTTACCCGACCCCGTTTACACTTCTTCCTTTGAACCCACTTTGCGGTCCGTGAGCGAGATTTTGTTTAATAAAGTGTGGTCACTGTTGCAGTGCGAGCAAAGGCCACAGGCCCAGTGTGTGCACAGCAAGATCCCACAACAACAGCAGCAGCAGCAACAATGTGAACCTGAATCAAATGGGACACAGTCCTCCCCAACACACCCCCAACACTCTCGCCTGCTGTGAGCCCCCTTCCCCACTCACTACCCTGTGTGTCTCATCCCAAATTCCCAGAAAGGGTTGAACTCCCTCTTAAAACGAAGCCAAACCCTTTTTAAAACACAATCTCTGTGGTGCTCTGGAAGATCCCAGAAGGTGCAGTTCGCTGTGTTGAGTGTGTTTTAATTTGGGAAGTGTTTATACAGAGGGAGAGTGAGGCAGAGAGGGGCTGAGGCTGTGAAATCCACCCCCCCCCCTTCGCCCCGGGACCCTCAGAATTGAATCATAACATGTAGGGCTACACGGGGGCACAGTGGTTGGCGCTGCTGCCTCACAGCTCCAGGGACCCGGGTTCAATTCCCGGCTCTGGTCACTGTGATCCTGTGTCTCTTCCCCCACCCCCTCACTGCACCCCCACAAACCTCACCTCTTGCTGTCTTTTCCTGTTTTCCTCCTCACTCTCCCCCTCTCTCTCTCCCACTCCCTCCATCTTTCTCTCTCACTCCCTGTCTGCCTTTCTCTCTCTCTCCGTCCATCTTTCTCTCTCTCTCTCCCTCCATCTTTCTCTGTCTTTCTCTCTCTCTCCCTCACACTGTTTCTCTCTCTCTTTCTCCCTGCCTGTCTCTCTCTCTCTCTCTCTGTCTTTCCCCCTCTTTCTCTTTCTGTCTCTCTCTTTCTCTCAGAGACTGGGAATGCTGCAATCAGGATCCCACAGGGAGTCCCACACTGCAGGAGGACACCACCCACCCCCAGAGCCTCTGTCTCTATCCCCCTACCCCCCTCCACTCAGCCCCCGACACTCCCCACCCCTTCTCTGTTCCTCTCTCTACCCCACCCTCCTTCCCCTCCATCTTTTTATGTTTAAAATGTGGGGCACTGTCACGGTGCGGGGAATATGGGGAGGGGAGGAGGGGAGACAGAGAGCATGAGGGCACAGCAAGATCCCACACACAGTCTGAGCAGGGCCAGATACAAAGTGATTTTTAAATGAGGATTGGGGTAGAGTGGGAAATGAGGGAACCACACGTCTCCCTCTCTCTCCCTCCACACGAGAGACCCCCAGATCCTGTATCTCTTCCCCCACCCCCTCACTGCACTCCCCCACAACCCTGACCTCTTGCTGCCCTTTCCTGCTTTCCCTCACTCTCCCGTCTCTGTCTCTCTCTCTCCCTTTCTCTCTCTCTCTCTTTCTCTCCCTCTCTGTCTTTCTCTCTCCCTTTCTTTCTCTCTGTCTCTCTCTAATATGGTTATGAAGCTGCATGTAGGGTAAAACATCTGGTGTTTGACAAATGTAAATATTGAAAAGAAATGCTGAGAAAACCAAACCGAACCATCCAGCGTTGTGTCTTTAGAAAGCCTGTGTCTTTGTGCTGGGGATTTTAAACTGCAGAAAGCAGGGCTGCAGAAGACAACTTTACAACATTTGTGTCCAAAGCAGCAGCCAGAGTCCCAGCAGAGCAAAACAGGCTTTGAATTGGGTCAATGATTTTAAAACAAGCTCTCAAACACACACAACCAATTGCATTCAAATTGGAGCGTTGGTGACAGCCTCAAGCCACTCAAATTGCAGGAATACTGTGAGGAAATTCTGGGTATTTAAACCCGGGACAGGGGGAAATAACGGGGAGGGAGCGACCTTGCTGCCTCTTTAGATTGAAGGAGGGAGAGTCTGATACTGAATCCTGCAGTAATATATACAGCTTCATCACATCACCATCTAAATAGAAGCAGAAACCAACTCAGAAAGTATTCCAGACCCAAGCAGCAGAAGAAAGTTCACACTTCCAACAGACGCCTGGTATTATATTATTTGAGAGTGACTCTATTCTGTAATGATTTATTTCATTATTCCTGAGTGAGTCTTGTCATTGGAACAGCATTCTACTGGGGAGTTTATTCAGTTTGTTCATTGTTTTAATAAGGTTGTCACCCAGTCTAAATTAAAGACCTGTTAGTTGTTCCTGATACAGAGAGTGTCAGATCCTGCTTTAATTTACCAATTCCTCCGACAGCACAAAGCTGTGCGGGTTCGGTGGATTGGCCGTGTTAAATTGACCCTAGTGTCAGGGGGATTAGCAGGTTAAAAGTGTGGGGTCATGGGAATAGGGCCTGGTTGGGATTGTGGTCGGTACAGACTAGATGGGCCGAATGACCTCCTTCTGCACATCTGTCTAAAACCAGTAGCTTCCTCCTGTCTCACACACACTTAAGATTACGAGGCAAGGTGTATCTCTTTGGGGGGGTTACAAAATAGCGCAGAGGGAAACATCACCTCAGCGTGGTAACAATATTTATAATCCCACAATCACACCCCCACCCTCCCTTAGTCAATGAATGAATGATTCAAATGACAATGAAGGTAATTCTGCACAGCAAGATCCCACTGCCAGTCCCACGATGGAGGAGGGCAGCCCCAGACTCTGTGTCTCTTTCCCCCTGCCCCTCCTGAGACCCTCTCACACCCCTCCCCCCCACACCCTCTCTGTTTAGCTCTCCCTCCATTTCTCTGTCTCTCTCTCTGCCTCCTCCGCCTCCCCAACATCTTTCCTGTTTAAAGTTCTGCTCACGGTCACAGTGCGAGGAATAGGGAGCCAGACCCACCTGTGTGCACAGCAAGATCCCACACACACAACCTGGTGAGGGCCAGATTAAATAAATGTTGTGGGTGAGGACTGCAGGAGAGTGTGTGGGAAATGGGATCCACTCCTCTCTCTCTCTCTCTCTCTTCCCAAATTAAATTGACAACAATTCACATTGGTGTTTTCTTAAACATTTTATTGAAAGATGAAATATGGACAGGAATGTCTGGGGAGAGAGAGAGAGGGGAGGGGTGCTGGGATTGGTAAGAACGCTGGAGAGACAGAGACAGGGAAATTCTATACCCACCCCCCATCCAAATAGAAATTCCTGGGAAAAGAGAGAGAGAAAAGAATCTGGAGTCACACAGCACAGAAACAGGCCCTTCGGCCCACCAGCTCCATGCTGGCCATCAAATCCCAATCTATCCTCCTCCCATTCCCCAGCACTTGCTCCAGAGCCTACGATGCCTCGGCGATTAAAGTGCTTGAATTTACCCGACTCCTTTTCAAGCTTTTTCCTTGAACCCACTTTGCGGTCCCTGGGCCAGATTTTGTTTGAAAATAAAAAGTGCGGTCGCTGTTGCAGTGCAGCCAAAGGCCACAGGCCCAGTGTGTGCACAGCAAGATCCCACAGCAGCAGCAGCAATGTGAACCTGAATCAGATGGGACACAGTCCTCCCCCCACCCCCCACTCTCTCGCCTGCTGTGAGCCCCCTTCCCCACTCACTACCCTGTGTGTGTGTGTGTGTGTGTGTCTGCATCATCCCAAATCTCCAGAAAGGCCGGAACTCCCTCTTAAAAGTAACCCTTTTTAAAACTAAAATCACTGTGGTGCACAGCAAGATCCCACAAAGTGCAGTCAGCTGTGTTGAGCGTTTTTTAAATTTGGGAATTGTTTATACAGAGTGAGGGAGCCAGAGAGGGGCTGAGACAGTGAAATCCCTCTCTCAGGACCCTCAGAATTAAACTGGAGACCCTGTCCCTCACTGAAACCCCCCCTCCCTCTAACAGCCTGTGTCTCTCCCCCTGCATCTAACCCACAACTCCAGCTGTTTCCATCCCTCCCTCTTCCTCTCTCTCCCTGCCTCTCTGTCTCCACCTGTTTCTGCTCGAGAAGAGACAGGGAGAGAGAGAACAGGGAGAGAGAGAGACGGGGAGAGACAGAGATAAAGCGAGAGAGACAGATATTTGATAATTAATTGTGTATGGTCGCATTATTGAGTGTGGTTTAATTTGGTGATTTTTTTATACAGAGAGGCAGAGAGGTGAAGACAGTGACATTCTCTCCCTGGCACCCTCGCAAGTTCAAAGACACAAAAGCTGCAGACACTCTCACACACAAACTGGGTTTGGTAAGTTTCCCAATCTCTGCAGCTTCCCATGTGGCCCAGGGTTTGAATTGAAATTTAAAAGCAGCTTGGAGAGACTGCAGGATTTTTGAGTTGAGTTTCTCCCCCCCCTCACCCTGTAAATATAAAATAGAAATTCCTGGATTACAATATTCCCTTGGACAGAGCAGAGGGAATGTGTGAGTGGTGTGTGTGTGTGTCTGAGACCTAGGCTGGATTTGGGAATATCTGCCTGCTGAAGAGGGTCAGTGAAACCATCCTGGCTGAATATCTCATCGCTGAAGAGTCACAGAGAGAGGTATCTGATAAATAAATGTGTTACTGAACCCACTCTGGATGCTCCCTCTATCTCTGTCTCTCTCAGTAACTTCATTGCAGTGTTAATGTAAGCCTTGTGACACTAGTAAATAAACTTTAAATCTTTCAACTTTAAAACCTGTCTCTTTCTGTCTCTCTCAGTAACTGCAGCGTTAATGTGAGCCTTACTTATGACACTAATAAACAAATTTTAAAACTTTAAACATCCTCTCTGTCTCTTTATCTCTATGTCTCTATCTCTGTCTCTGTGTGTCTCTCTGTCTCTCTCTCAGTAACTTCATTGCAGTGTTAATGTAAGCCTTACTTGTGACACTAATATATAAACTTTAAAACTTTCAACTTTAAAAACTCTGTCTGTGTGTCTCTGTCTCAATTCAGACACTAGTTCAGTGCCAGGCTGAGAGGGGGTCAGTATTGAGCAGAATGGGAGGCAGTTTGATACAAAGTTTGCAGAAACTGCAGCGAGTGTTTGTAAACATGTTGGGTTTGTGGAAAGGTCAGTGTGTAACAAGCTGAGGGAAGGTGTTTCCACTTCACATGTGGCTACTTTTTGGCAATGGGAGTTACCTTTGCATCTACAGGGAGCTCTGAAGCCTCATGGCTTTCTGCCTGCCTCTGTTTGAACAGTTTAATATGTTTCAGCACTGAGACCTCTGGCCCTTGTTGGGAATATCAGTCTCCCAGAATACCAGTATACCTGACTGCCCACCTCCCCCCTGCCCGCCACCCCCAGCCCCCAACCCTGTGTGTGTGTTGTCCCAAGTCTGGAGACTTCCCCACAGTCCCCTGAAAGGTTTAAACTGCCTCTGAGAAAACACCCTTTTTAAAACAAAATCCCCAGCAAGATCCCACAAGGTGCAGTCAGCTGTGTTGAGTGTTTTGTAATTTGGGAAAAGTTTATACAGAGAGAGAGTGAGGCAGAGAGGGGCTGAGACAGTGAAATCAAACCCCCCGGGACAGCCAGAATGAAAATCACACAGCACAAAATCCCAGGATTGCCCCTTTCCAGGTTTTACTGAGAGATTGTCCAACTAAATATTAATTCCTGGGAAAAAGAGGGAGAGAGAGAGAATAAAGAGAGGCAGATAGCGGAAGGAAATGGAGAGAAAAGCAGAGAGAAATAGACAGAATGGGGGAAAAGCTGTGGAGAGGATGAAATGAAAATCTGAACATCTGTAAACTGAATTGTAAAGGCCTCTGTGAATTTTATTCAACAATTAGGTTCATTGCTCTGTCTCCGACCCCTGTTATTTTAGATTTAAAACAAACTTATAGACAGTTTCATACATAATTTACTCTGCCACCCACCAAAGGGTTAACGTGTTTGTGACTAATTGCAAAGCCGGGATATTTTAACCCCAGCATTTTAAACTCCAGCCCCCCACACATCCCACAATCGAACCAGAACTGGTTCATCCGAGGAAGCGAGATTAAATTTAAACCTGGATCAGGGTAATAAAGAGACGACAACTCACTTGCAGCCTATAGAACAGGCCTCAGTCCATCCATCCTCCTCTGGAGAAAAGCCCCTTGTCCAAGGATCCCGAGTCATGTTGCAGTCTTCAAAATTCAAATTCCTGGGGAGAAGAGAAAATAATTAATTAAAGTACAAGAAAATGTTTAAATTAAATAGCACAAGAGCCCAGGATTCCCCCTTCTAAGATTTCACTGAGAGATTGTCTAACTAAATATGAATTCCTTGGGAAGAGATAGAATATAATTAATTTAAATACAAGAAAATGTTTAAATTGAATCCACAAGAGCCCAGGATTCCCCTTTCTCAGTTACACAATCTCTCAGTAAAATCTAAATATTAATTCTTGGGTAAAAGAGAGAGAAATATATTAAAATACCAGAAAATGTTTAAATTAAATCGCACAAGAGCCCAGGATTCCCCTTTCTCAGATTTTACTGAGAGATTGTCCAACAAAATATTATTTCCTGGGAAAAAGAGGGAGAGAGAGGGAATAAAAAAGAGAGACAGATAGAGGAAGGAAAGGAATGGAGAGAGAGAAAGCAGAGAGGAAATAGACAGAATGGGGGAAAAGCTGCAGAGAGGACGAAATGAAATTCTGAACTTCTGAAAACTGAATTGTAAAGGCCTCTGTGAATTTTATTCAACAATTAGGAGCAGCGGTCTGTCACCCATCCCTGTTACCTTGGATTTAAAACAAATTGAGACAGTTTCATATCACAGACATTTAATTTACTCTTTGCCACCCACCTAAGGGTTAACGTGTTTGTGACTAATTGCAAAGCCGGGATATTTTAACCCCAGGGTTTCAAACTCCAGCCCCCCCACACCCCACAATCGAACCAGAACTGGTTCATCCGAGGAAGCGAGATTAAAATTAAACCTGGATCAGGGTAATAAAGAGACGACAACTCACATGCGGCCTATAGAACAGGCCTCAGTCCATCCATCCTCCTCTGGAGAAAAGCCCCTTGTCCAAGGATTCCGAGTCATGTTGCAGTCTTCAAAATTCAAATTCCTGGGGAGAAGAGAAAATAATTAATTAAAGTACAAGAAAATGTTTAAATTAAATAGCACAAGAGCCCAGGATTCCCCCTTCTAAGATTTCACTGAGAGATTGTCTAACTAAATATGAATTCCTTGGGAAGAGATAGAATATAATTAATTTAAATACAAGAAAATGTTTAAATTTAATCCACAAGAGCCCAGGATTCCCCTTTCTCAGTTACACAATCTCTCAGTAAAATCTAAACATTAATTCTTGGGTAAAAGAGAGAGAAATATATTAAAATACCAGAAAATGTTTAAATTAAATCGCACAAGAGCCCAGGATTCCCCTTTCTCAGATTTTACTGAGAGATTGTCCAACAAAATATGACTTCCTGCGAAAAAGAGGGAGGGAGAGGGAGGGAATAAAAAAGAGAGACAGATAGAGGAAGGACAGGGAGAGAAAGAGAGAGAGAAATAGACAGAATGGGGGAAAAGCTGCAGAGAGGACACAATGAAAGTCTGAACATCTGAAAACTGAATTATAAAGGCCTCTATGAATTTTATTCAACAATTAGGAACAGCGCTCTGTCTCCCATCCCTGTTATCTTGGATTTAAAACTAACTTTTAGACAGTTTCATATTACAGATATTTAATTCACTCTTTGCCACCCAGCAAAGGGTTAACCTGTTTGTGACTAATTGCAAAGCCGGGATATTTTAACCCCAGGGTTTTAAACTCCAGCCCACCCCACAATCGAACCAGAACTGGTTCGTCCGAGGAAGCGAGATTAAAATTAAACCTGGATCAGGATAATAAAGAGACAACAACTCACATGCGGCCTATAGAACAGGCCTCAGTCCATCCATCCTCCTCTGGAGAAAAGCCCCTTGTCCAAGGATTCCGAGTCATGTTGCAGTCTTCAAAATTCAAATCCCTGGGGAACAGAGAAAATAATTAATTAAAATACAAGAATTCTTTAAATTAAATAGCACAAGAGGCCAGGATTCCCCCTTCTCAGTTACACAATCTCTCAGTAAAATCTAAATATTAATTCTTGGGGAAAGAGAGAGAAAATAATTAAAATACAAGAAAATATTTAAATTAAATAGCACAGCAAAAACCCAGGATCTCCTCTCAGTTACACAATCTCTCAGTAACACCCAAACACAACAAGTCAGTTGTAAAGCAGAGACTAAAGAGTTAGGGTGGCACGGTAGCACAGTGGTTAGCACTGCTGCTTCACAGCTCCAGGGACCTGGGTTCGATTCCCGGCTTGGGTCACTGTCTGTGTGGAGTTTGCACATTCTCCTCGTGTCTGCATGGGTTTCCTCCGGGTGCTCCGGTTTCCTCCCACAGTCCAAAGATGTGCGGGTTAGGTTGATTGGCCATGCTAAACATTGCCCTTAGTGTCCTGAGATGCCTAGGTTAGAGGGACTAGTGGGTAAATATGTAGGGATATGGGGGTAGGGCCTGGGTGAGATTGTGGTCGGTGCAGACTCGATGGGCCGAATGGCCTCTTTCTGTACTGTAGGGTTTCTATGATTCTATGAGACAGTTCCCTCCCTGTGTGTTTCTCTCTCTCTCTCTATTCCACTCTCATTCAGATCTCGCTCCCTCTGATATGAAACATTGAATCTGGATCAGGTTAATAAACAGACACAACTCACTCAGGGTGAAGCCTGAGCAACAGGCCTCAGTCAGCCCTCCCTCTGGAAGAAGCTCCTCTCCTTCATCCTGGTCACAAACATTCCCGTCCTTTGGATCCTCGACACATCCCCAGTTTTCAAAATTCCTCAGGAGAAAAAGAGATAAAAATTGGTTAAAAAGAGAGAGAAAAAGAGACACGGCCATTTTAACAATAAGACACACAACATATCACAGCGAGGAGTCCAGCATTTCCATTCAAGTCCATTCAGCATCATGTCCACACAAGCAAAGCACAGGTCAAAAAGCAGATTGACACACACACTGACACACACACACACTGAATCAGAGTGGGAATGTTTTCAGTGCAGGGGGATTATTGGTGTGGGGACTGAAGGCTCTCAGATTCACATTTATCCTGAGTGTGCTGGATGCAAACCCCACCCTGAGTCTCTGACATGTTTACAATGTCTGTCTCTCTATTGAGATGCTAATTCACCCCCCCTCCCCCTCTCACCCCAGAGGAGTTTGTGGCAATGTCAGACTGACTCTTGATATGTTAATGCAGGGAGGCAATGGATTCTGCAAGTTCCTGTCTTTAGTTTCTTTAGTTTAGTTTCAAACTTTATTTCTTTTCCCCTGTTGGTCGTGTTCGTCCATTTCAAACACCCCCTGACCCCCCCACAGCAGCCCTGAAAATCCTTGCAGCCGCTCCCCACAACCCAGCGAGTGGAGGGGGAATGGGGATGTGTGAGTGAGTGTATTGGGGGGATTGTGTCAGTGTGTGTCTGTCTATCCCCCCCTCTCTGCTCACACTTCCTGCCCAGCCTGCTGAAGACAGGGAAAGAATGGGAGTTGAACAAAGCCTCCTCTCTGCCTCCATTTTCAAAGGATTTGCCCCTTTCTCACACCAGTTTTGTCCATTGAGCTGTCCCTATCAATTGGAAAAAAGTTTTATTAATCTCCCTGTGAGATATGAAGTCACTAATTACTAAATACAGGCAAAAACATCCCATTATTATACAGGGAGGTTCAATGGGATTTTAAACTGAAATCCTCGGATGTCAATTCCTTAGGTTAAAAGTTTCTAATTCATTAATTTGGATTAAATTAAAAGCGGCCAGTATATTCTCACCAGCTGCTTTCTGTTAACTCTCCCCCTTATCACCGGTGGTTCGCACTGCTGCCTCACAGCGCCAGGGACCCGGGTTCGATTCCCGGCTTGGGTCACTGTCTGTGCGGAGTCTGCACGTTCTCCCCGTGTCTGCGTGGGTTTCCTCCGGGTGCTCCGGTTTCCTCCCACAGTCTGAAAGATGTGCTGGTTAGGGTGCATTGGCCGTGCTAAATTCTCCCTCAGTGTAACCCGAACAGGCGCCGGAGTGTGGGCGACTGGGGGATTCTCACAGTAACTTCATTGCAGTGTTAATGTAACCCTACTTGTCACACTAGTAGATAAACTGAAACTTAACACTCATGCCCTCTCCCGCCCGCACTCACTCACTCTTATACACTTACTCACTTTGTACACTCACTCCCTATTACACACTTACACACACACACTCAAACACACACACATCTCACACACACATTCACTCTCATAAACACATTCACTCTCTCGGAAACACTCGCCTTAACACACTCTCATCAACACACACATAAATACTCCCTCACACGCTCTCACACACACTCACACTCTCTCTCTCTCGCACACACACTCACTCTCTCACACACACACACACACTCTCTCACACACTCTCACACACACACTCTCTCACACACTCTCTCTCACACACATTCACACACTCTCTCACACACTCTCACACACTCTCTTACACACACACACTCTTTCACACACTCTCTCTCCCACACACACTCTCCAACACACACACTCTCTCACACTCTCTCACACACACACACACTCTCTCACACACACACACACTCTCTCACACACTCTCTCTCACACACACATTCACACACTCTCTCACACACTCTCACACACTCTCTTACACACACACACTCTTTCACACACTCTCTCTCCCACACACACTCTCCAACACACACACTCTCTCACACTCTCTCACACACACACACACTCTCTCACACACTCTCTCTCACACACACATTCACACACTCTCTCACACACTCTCTTACACACACACACTCTTTCACACACTCTCTCTCCCACACACACTCTCC